>NC_090725.1:12480836-12520836 GCF_036898095.1 Palaemon carinicauda | reverse complement strand
TATATATGTATATATATATATATATATATGTCTATATCTATATAGGCTATATATATATATATATATGTGTGTGTGTGTGTGTGTGTTTAGTTTAAAAAAAATTTCATACCAAGATGTTTTATTTCTGCAGTGAATTAACCATTATCCGATTATTTGGTTGATTAACAGATGACTGTACAAATAACCACCGGAAGGCACGAGCTATAAAGAGAAGACACAAATGACTTGTTGAGGAAATCCTTGAAACATCAGATGCAGAACGGGAGGAGGAATATTTTTAACTATTAGTGAACTAACCAAGGAGATAGAAAATCTGAAGAAAAAAAATAAGTGTGTCGTTTTAAAGAACAGTGGAAGTAAAAGGGAATATATATATATATATATATATATCATGGCCACGAAAGACTTAATTAGAGTTTGTACTCCAATCAAGTCTTAATTTTTCCTTTTGTAGCTACAATCCATAGTTATTTTTTGCTCATCACGTATTAACCTTTGTGATTACCTCACACCGACGAAAATTATATATGTATATATATATATATATATATATACAATATATATATATATGTATATATATACATATATATACATATATATATGTATATATATATATATATATATACATATATATACATATATATATATATGTATATATATATATATACATATATATATATTGTATATATATATATATATATATATATAAGCGATACGGAAAAGGAAGTTATTTTGGGAAAAATGAGAAAAAAAATTATGCTTGATACAATTGAATGGGCTTATGTAACAATGACGGACACTGCAAAAACAATCAAAGATTTTCTCGCCTTCTCAGGTAATGTCTGTATTAGAAGTGAAACCTTTTAAATCTTGAACTGATGTTGACATAAGTTGTGCTTTGACTCTGCGAAGTCTAAGCCCAAAAGCTTAGTAATATTCGAGAGGAGAGCGTAAATTTCCTTTTCCTTCAAGATCCCCACTCAATCGTTGGATATTGTGTATAGAGCCGGGGATTATTCTATAGACCTTGCAGCATATTATTATTATTATTACTTGCTAAGCTACAACCCTAGTTGGAAAAGCATGATGCTATAAGCCCAGAGGCCCCAACAGGGAAAATAGCTCAGTGAGGAAAGGAAAAAAGGAAAATGAAATATTTCAGGAAGAGTAACAACGTTGAAATAAACATTTCCTATATAAACTATAAAAACATTAACAAAACAATAAGAAAAGAAATAAGATAGAAGTGTGTGCTCGAGATGTTAAGGATATTTTAAAACCCAAGTTGGTACAACTTTAAATCCAATATTATTCATGTTTGGATAAGTGACTGATCTTTTACAGAGAGAGAAAAACTAAAATTTACTTACTTTACTTTTACGGGTTTATTTCTCGCCCTCCATCAGACACTAAAGGTCTGTTCAGGCGGGCCTTGGTGTGTGAAAAATAATTTCTTTCCAGTTGATATTTTGCTCTGTATCATTATCAGTTATTTCGCTAGCATTTGTATTCAGGCTTAATAGTTTTCAGGTCACTATTATAACACTTTCTAAAAAGATAAGTCTTCAGGTTTTAAGTTTGTTTGGACAACCTTAAATTCTAGAGGAGTATTTATTCCACGAGGGCTAATCCATATTCCATTATGAGATACGTACAGGGACGTGAATATATTATATGGAATAATGACTGGGGGAGCACTTTTATCATGGAATTTCTACTGTGGAGTATTTTTGGGGAAGTCCTTATATCATAATGACTGGGAGTTTTTGAAAGAAAGAAAATTATAGTAAGCAGGGAAAATGAAAGTAGAGAAAGAGTCCTTCGGAAATTAAGGAAAAGAGAAAAGAAGTGATATTCGTGTTTATATATATATGTATATATATATATATATGTATATATATATGTATACATATATATATATATATATATATGTATACACACACATATATATATATATATATAGTAAATGTGTGTTTGTGTGAATGTGTGAATATGTATGTGTATACTATATATAAATGTAATAAATAAATGTATATAAATATGTCTGTGCATACATAGCCTACATACACACACACTCAAACACACACACACATATATATAATATATATATATATATATATATATACACATATCGAAACAAGTCTTGTCATAGAGAATTTTAAAAGGATCTGGGTATTAGATTTATAAATGTTATTAATTTCAATCTTATTTCTTTCGTGTTAAATTTTACTGTCGCTGCATCTTGTCAACTGTGCGGCTTGACCTTTTGACTTTTGTGAACCCTGCTTTCTGAAAATAGATTCTATTGAGCTAGCAAAAGACAAAACTCTCTCTCTCTCTCTCTCTCTCTCTCTCTAATGTATAATATATATATATATATATATATATGTATATATATATGTATATATATATATATATATAGATTTTATTGAGCCAGCAAAAAACAAAACTCTCTCTCTCTCTCTCTCTCTCTCTCTCTCTCTCTAATGTATAATATATATATATATATATATAGATTCTATTGAGCTAGCAGAAGACAAAACTCTCTCTCTCTCTCTCTCTCTCTCTCTAATGTATAATATATATATATATATATATATATAGATTCTATTGAGCTAGCAAAACACAAAACTCTCTCTCTCTCTCTCTCTCTCTCTCTCTGGGAAATGGGTTTACTGTCTTGTCCCTTCATAGCCTCTGTACCATGGTCTTCCACTGTCTTTACGGTTAGAGGTCTCTTGCTTGAGGCTACACTTGGGCACACTATTCTATCTTATTTCTCCTCCTCTTAGTTTGTTAAAGTTTGTTATAGTTTATATAGGAGATATTTATTTTAGTCTTGTTGCTCTTCTTAAAATATTTCATTTTTCTTTATTTCCTTTCCTCACTGAGCTATTTTTCCTGTTGGGGCCACTGGGCTTATGGCATCCTGCTTTTCCAGCTAGGGTTGTAGCTTAGTGTACCAACCGTGTGTCACACAATTGTACATAATTTTTTTGTATATATTATGCTTGTATCTGCGCTCTTCCCTCGCACTAAAAAGAACCTGAATAATCATGTCTCCGGTTTTGCTCTGTAATAATGTCTGTCTCTCGAACATGTTATGTCCTGTTGCCTTGAGGTTTTGTATATAAAGGAGAGTGTTCCTTAATAAACAACTCAGTTGATTGCATCCTGCCTTTGAGTTCACAACCTCTCTCGTCCCGTCACATTAGCAAGTAATAATAATAATAATAATAATAATAATAATAATGATAATAGATTTGAGTATTGTATACCAAGTTTATGAGCGACTCTTTTAATCTGAATAATTCCAGATATAAATGTTTCTAGTGATTCTAAATAATCTGTGTTACGAACCACCAAAATAATTTTCGATTTTACTGCCGCACTAACTGTCTGCGTTAATTTATTTTTAATACATAGCTTGAACTAAAAGACCTAGTTAACCCACTTCTATGAACATTGACATTTTTGTGTGCTGTAGAGCCAGTTATAAAAACATTCAATTCAACACTCAAATAATGATATGAAAGTGTAAAACATAAAAGAATTTGAAAATACTTATTGTGATAAACAAAACATTAAGACAGTAAATGATTAGAAGGAAAAAATAATAGTTAGAAGCAATAGGAAGGATATATTCAATACTCTACTCATCAATAATACATTGAACTTTTCGCTTTTACTTGTAGTATCCATATACTGTGCAACAGGTTCATTGGATTTTTTTTTTTATTGTTTTTTTTTTATAGAAGAGACATAGTCTTTTGCCGCCTATAGATATAGAAATAAAGAGATGCCAGAGTTTTTGTGGTAAGATGGGATTGAATTTTATTATTCCTCGTAACATAAGGAACCTAAACTTTAACATGGTTTAAAATGATAAAGCCACAAGTAAAATGACATAAGAATTGGTGGTTCCTCTCGCAAGTTCGCAACTACCAGATATGTCACGAAATGCGCTTTATCGAGATATTTTCTCCATTTCAACAACAGAGTGACATTCAATATAGATTTACGACCGAAGCGACTGACAGTTGGCGATGGTTTGGTATTATGGAGAGAAAGAGAAATTACAGCACTTTTATGATTAGGTCTTTCGTCACATGCGGTTAATACGTTGGGCGTCCTCAGGGAGCCCAAGACATATGGTCTTTATTATTATTTTTTTTTTCCTTTTTTTTTTTACAACACCTTAACCGTTAAATTGTGCGTGACTTCACTTTTTAGTCGGAGGAAGCAGCCTTCGGAGTTTTAGATAATTACACATTTGTTTTTTTTCTGTAATCGCGTTCCCAGCCTATAATGATGTTTATGTCTGTGATTGCACTTGAGATTTATGGCTGAATGATATCTGATATATTGCTGATTGCCAATATTGTTTAATGTGGTCACATCATCTAGTGGGTAGTGTTTACATCAGGTGACAAAGCTAGCCCTGATATTGATACACTGGTGCACAAGAAGCAGCCTCAACCTTCTCACTAATTCAATTTTGAAGTAAAAGAATAAACAAAAGTCCTTTTATTTTGCTACTAGCCGCTCTCCATATACTGATAAACAAATAGTTAGAGTAAAATGGATAGAGAGCGGTTAGTAACAACTAGCCTCATAGCTCTATGGCTATGCGGTTTGTTGTTACTAACTGCTCTCTATCCATTTTACTCTGTACCTATTTGTTTATCAGTATATTTGTATAATGGTAAAATAAATTAGTAAGTCGTCATAGTGTGTTTCAACTACTCTTTCCTTCATACACTTGAAGGGGGAAATCTGGAGGGTTGCACTGGGTGCAGGGGGGAAATGACAGGAAAAAGGTTGGGAACCACTGGTTTACATGGTATACACATTTATTAAATGTTTGCTTTTCCCTGTAGACGGAGAATGCTACAGAAGGCTCTAACTTGAAGGTCAGTAACTTTTTGAAATGAGGTTGTAATCCCTTTTAGTCAACTAACGACGAGGCATATAATTCACTAAGTTGGTCCTCAGATTCAAAATGGGTTTTAACGAAACAGGTTTAGCCTGGCTCTGTCGGGAATCGAACAGCCCGTGTTGCTGGATATTCAAAATGGGTTTTAACGAAACAGGTGTAAATTAGCCTGGCTCTGTCGGGAATCGAACAGCCCGTGTTGCTGGATATTCAAAATGGGTTTTAACGAAACAGGTGTAAATTAGCCTGGCTCTGTCGGGAATCGAACAGCCCGTGTTGCTGGATATTCAAAATGGGTTTCAACGAAACAGGTGTAAATTAGCTTGGCTCTGTCGGGAATCGAACAGCCCGTGTTGCTGGATATTCAAAATGGGTTTTAACGAAACAGGTGTAAATTAGCCTGGCTCTGTCGGGAATCGAACAGCCCGTGTTGCTGGAGAAGTGTGTCTTAAACATTGTGATTCATTGATATAAGCTTTAATGCTAAGACAAGTCATGATACAAGAGCAATAAATCTATTGGGTAGATATCCTAAATTATTGGTCGTTTTCCTTTCTTTTAGAAAGATGGGTTAACAAATAGGTACATAAAAGACTGAACATTGAGGCATAATGTGAGGCTTCTGCTGAACAGATTTATGATTTCTTTCAAGAAAACCATCTACAGCTTTTCAAGATATAACTTCTAAAACAGGGGTTCTTAACCTTCGGATGATTCCAGACCCCCATACAGGCATAACTACAGTGAACAAGAACATAAGCATAACTACAAAAAATAACCTGTGAACAATAATAAGTACAAAATAGAAGAAAATAACGAGAGATACTAAAAAAATACCTGATTATCAGAGATCGAGTCCCATACCCCCAGCATTTGGGAACCATACCCCCAAGGGGTATGGATACCTCCGGTTAGGGGTATATTTATTACACTGTATCTCACGACAATTATTTTAGCTTTAACAATAAAGAAGCTGCGTTGAAATAGACTGAAGAAATAATTTATCTCAAAAACTAAAGTGCGAGACGGAATATGATAATTTCATAAGAAATTGCACATCTCCACTGAGTCATTGCTTATTTTCACCACCTTGTCTGCTCAATTGCAATTCCAGCACCTATAGTCCATTTCTTTTAGCGATGCATATTTGCACCGACTCGCAGCGGTGCCCTTTTAGCTCGGAAAAATTTCGTGATCGCTGATTGGTTGGAATTATCTCGTCCAACCAATCAGCGATCCGGAAACTTTTCCGAGCTGAAAGGGCACCGCTGCGAGTCAGTGCAAATATGCATGGCTAAAAGAAATGGACTATAGTCTAAAATCTAAGCTGAATTGTACAGTATTACTCTCGCCAAGTGTAATATTGTAATTGTGATGGACATTTTTTTTTTCTATTTAAGTTCTCGTCAATTCTTAAGTTTACTTGATTTGCATAATCTTTCTGGCTATTATATACAAATTTCCCTCTAATATATTGGAGCAGTTTTTGGGAAATTACATGGGATTCGGAAACCTCAACTTCAGCTTTTCTATTGTATGTTATATATAATATTTTTTTATAATTTGTATTATACACAAACACACATACACACACACACACACACATATATATATATATATATATACAGTATATATATATATATATATATATATATATATATACAGTATATATATATATATATATATATATATATATATATATATATGTATATATATATATATACAGTATATATATATATATATATATACATATATATATATATATATATATTATACTATATTACTAGCTAAGCTGAAACCCAAGTTAGAAAAGCAGGATGTTATAAGCCCTAGGGCTCCAACAGGGAAATATAACCTAGTGAGGAAAGGAAATAAATAAACTACATGAGAAGTAATGACCAATTGAAATAAAATATCTTAAAAAGAGTAACCACGTTAGAATAGAGCTTTCATATATAAACTAAAAACACTTAAAAAAACAAGAGGAAGAGAATTAACATAGAATGGCGTGCCCAAGTGCACCTCAAACAAGAGTACTTGCTTGATGGTATATATATATATATATATATATATATATATATATATATATATATATATATATATGTATATGTATATTCATTGCTCCTATCATGGGGATAGTAAATGGAACGACCTGGTCACATATACCCCAGGAAATGCCAAACTTTGGGACATTGTAATGCAACAATGGCCAAAGCAGAGAAGTTTGCAGTATAGGCTGATGAACCCCTTGGGGTGGGAGATACCTTTAAAATGATAGAAGTGGCTACTAACATTCACAGACGTCAGGTAAGTCTATCCCTTAAGGGCTACGAATGTGGTAGCAAAAAGAGATAAGACCTGGCCTCCTTGTCCAGGAACCTCTGGTGGTTTGGTGTACAGGTATAAGATACCTCAGTACAGAGGAGTCTTTAGCTAAAGGAGGTTAACCTCTTGGTAGGAGGAAGGGGTCCCTTAAACCACAGGTATAAGATACCTCAGTACAGAGGAGTCTTTAGCTAAAGGATGTTAACCTCTTGGTAGGAGGAAGGGGTCCCTTAAACCACAGGTATAAGATACCTCAGTACAGAGACGTCTTTAGCTAAAGGATTTTAACCTCTTGGTAGGAGGAAGGGGTCCCTTAAACCACAGGTATAAGATACCTCAGTACAGAGGAGTCTTTAGCTAAAGGATGTTAACCTCTTGGTAGGAGGAAGGGGTCCCTTAAACCACAGGTATAAGATACCTCAGTACAGAGACGTCTTTAGCTAAAGGATTTTAACCTCTTGGTAGGAGGAAGGGGTCCCTTAAACCACAGGTATAAGATACCTCAGTACAGAGGAGTCTTTAGCTAAAGGATTTTAACCTCTTGGTAGGAGGAAGGGGCCCCTTAAACCACAGGTATAAGATACCTCAGTACAGAGGAGTCTTTAGCTAAAGGATGTTAACCTCTTGGTAGGAGGAAGGGGTCCCATAAACCACAGGTATAAGATACCTCAGTACAGAGGAGTCTTTAGCTAAAGGATGTTAACCTCTTGGTAGGAGGAAGGGGTCCCTTAAACCACAGGTATAAGATACCTCAGTACAGAGACGTCTTTAGCTAAAGGATTTTAACCTCTTGGTAGGAGGAAGGGGTCCCTTAAACCACAGGTATAAGATACCTCAGTACAGAGGAGTCTTTAGCTAAAGGATTTTAACCTCTTGGTAGGAGGAAGGGGCCCCTTAAACCACAGGTATAAGATACCTCAGTACAGAGGAGTCTTTAGCTAAAGGATTTTAACCTCTTGGTAGGAGGAAGGGGTCCCTTAAACCACAGGTATAAGATACCTCAGTACAGAGGAGTCTTTAGCTAAAGGATGTTAACCTCTTGGTAGGAGGAAGGGGTCCCTTAAACCACAGGTATAAGATACCTCAGTACAGAGGAGTCTTTAGCTAAAGGATTTTAACCTCTTGGTAGGAGGAAGGGGTCCCTTAAACCACAGGTATAAGATACCTCAGTACAGAGGAGTCTTTAGCTAAAGGATTTTAACCTCTTGGTAGGAGGAAGGGGTCTCTTAAACCACAGGTATAAGATACCTCAGTACAGAGGAGTCTTTAGCTAAAGGATGTTAACCTCTTGGTAGGAGGAAGGGGCCCCTTAAACCACAGGTATAAGATACCTCAGTACAGAGGAGTCTTTAGCTAAAGGATGTTAACCTCTTGGTAGGAGGAAGGGGTCCCTTAAACCACAGGTATAAGATACCTCAGTACAGAGGAGTCTTTAGCTAAAGGATGTTAACCTCTTGGTAGGAGGAAGGGGTCCCTTAAACCACAGGTATAAGATACCTCAGTACAGAGGAGTCTTTAGCTAAAGGATTTTAACCTCTTGGTAGGAGGAAGGGGTCCCTTAAACCACAGGTATAAGATACCTCAGTACAGAGGAGTCTTTAGCTAAAGGATTTTAACCTCTTGGTAGGAGGAAGGGGTCCCTTAAACCACAGGTATAAGATACCTCAGTACAGAGGAGTCTTTAGCTAAAGGATTTTAACCTCTTGGTAGGAGGAAGGGGTCCCTTAAACCACAGGTATAAGATACCTCAGTACAGAGGAGTCTTTAGCTAAAGGATTTTAACCTCTTGGTAGGAGGAAGGGGTCCCTTAAACCACAGGTATAAGATACCTCAGTACAGAGGAGTCTTTAGCTAAAGGATTTTAACCTCTTGGTAGGAGGAAGGGGTCCCTTAAACCACAGGTATAAGATACCTCAGTACAGAGGAGTCTTTAGCTAAAGGATTTTAACCTCTTGGTAGGAGGAAGGGGTCCCTTAAACCACAGGTATAAGATACCTCAGTACAGAGGAGTCTTTAGCTAAAGGATTTTAACCTCTTGGTAGGAGGAAGGGGTCCCTTAAACCACAGGTATAAGATACCTCAGTACAGAGGAGTCTTTAGCTAAAGGATGTTAACCTCTTGGTAGGAGGAAGGGGTCCCTTTTCGGCCTTTTCGGCTGATAGGTTATCTCCTTTATTGCTATCAGCAACAACCAATTTTCACTCCCATAATAATGTGGGAAAATTGAATAACTATAGTCCATTTCTTTTAGCGATGCATATTTGCACCGACTCGCGGCGGTGCCCTTTTAGCTCGGAAAGGTTTCCTGATCGCTGATTGGTTAGAATTATCTCGTCCAACCAATCAGCGATCCGGAAACTTTTCCGAGCTAAAAGAGCACCGCTGCGAGTCGGTGCAAATATGCATCGCTAAAAGAAATGGACTATACATCCTTGCCACTCTGCAATATAATAGGTCTTAAATAGGTAGTAGGTTGGCCACGGCACCAACCACCCGTTGAGATACTACCGCTAGAGAGTTATGGGATCCTTTGACTGGCCAGACAGTACTACATTGGATCTTTCTCTCTGGTTATGGTTCATTTTTACTTTGCCTACACATACACCGAATAGTTTGGCCTATTCTTTACATATTCTCCTCTGTCCTCATACACCTGACAACACTGAGATTACCGAGGGGTTAACTACTGCACTGTAATTGTTCAGTGGCTACTTTCCTCTTGGTAAGGGTAGAAGAGACTCTTTAGCTATGGTAAGCAGCTCTTTTAGCAGAAGGACACTCTGAAATCAAATCATTGTTCTCTAGTCTTGGGTAGTGCCATAGCCTCTGTACCACGGACTTCTACTGTCTTAGATGAGAGTTCTCTTGCTTGAGGGTGCACTCGGACACACTATTTTATCTTATTTCTCTTCTTCGTGTTTTGTGAAAGTTTTTATAGTTTGTATAGGAAATATTTATTTCACTGTTGTTACCGTTCTTAAAATATTTTCTTTTTTCTTATTTTCCTTTCCCCACTGGACTATTTTCTCTGTTGGAGGCCCTGGGCTCATAACATCATGCTTTTCCAACTAGGGTTGTAGCCTAGCACATAATAATAATAATAATAATAATAATAATAATAATAACAATAATAGTAATAATAATAATAATAAATGGGTCAGGGTCACGGGGATTGCAGTCCTATATCCTCTTTTGTTATTGCAAACTACCAATTATAGTATTTATTTATCTACATATGTATATATATATATACATACATATATATGTACAGTATATATATATATATATATATATATATATATATATATATATATATATATATATATAGCAGTTTTTAACATAAAGCTTTTTCTCCTTTGAAGAAGTGGCCCCAAAGAATGCTACTCTTCAGATTTACAGGAAAAAAATTATACAGGCTAATTGTGAGTTGGCCAAAGCCTCACACTGCTCACAAATGGTCAAGGATTGTAAGTGCGAGTGACATGTGCAATACCCTGGTGGTCGTAAGTTCAAGTAAGGATCAGACTCCTTGGTGTAGGTTCTTGGTTAATACTATTAATAGATATGGACGTTATTTTTTAAATCAAATGCAGTCAATACAAGAAAGATATTTCTTAATAGAGGTTTCATTTAAAAGGTAAGTAAAACATTTTCTTTTTGAAATAGTCCTGTCAAATTATTTGGACACTACAAATCAGGGAAAACAATGCTCCTTTTAATAAGATAATATTATGAAGATTTGAGCAAACTATAGTCCATTTCTTTTAGCGATGCATATTTGCACCGACTCGCAGCGGTGCCCTTTTAGCTCGGTAGTTTCCAGATCGCTGATTGGTTGGACAAGATAATTCTAACCAATCAGCGATCAGGAAACTTTTCCGAGCTAAAAGGGCACCGCCGCGAGTCGGTGCAAATATGCATCGCTAAAAGAAATGGACTATAGTTGCGCTTCGAGTTTACAGCTTCCCTCCAGTGTGTCCTCGAGTGCAAAGCGTGTCGTGTGCTGCAAGGCCAAGAGTTAACGACAGCAACAAGGCCAAGAGAGTGAAAGCAGCATGCAATCGAAAAGTTCTTGAGAGCACTGACAAAAGTAATGTAGATAAAACAAGAAAAACAGTGATTTTATAATGAAGTTAAAGGGAATACTCTATGCAAGTCTGAAATAAATGCAGGCTCATCATATTTCATTAGCACGTCCATCCCTTTAGCAAACTCCCTAAGGCGCAATATGTTGCAAGTCCAATGCTTAATAACAAGCAAAAGCCACTATTTAAGCTCAGAGGCTTTTCTATTGTATTCAACCAAAATGCCACGTAAATCGATTAGGCGAATTGGGCGAAATTGTGAATTGCTGTGAGAAAGTCCATTCAGATATACATATTCTCTCTTTTACTTTTCATATGAAGTGAACTTTCTTTTCATTAACATGTAATTGAAAATAATATCTATGTAATTATCGTTTGTACTTCCAAATATTTTATGAACTTCAAACTCAAATTTTATCGTATAATGTAATCTCGTTATGTAAAAAATTCTACAAATCTTCTTGCAAAGGAGTTCATGCTTTCCTGAACATTGTATTGTATCTTATTTCTCTTCCTCTTGTTTTGTTAAAGTTTTCCTCGTTTATATAGGATATATTTATTTTAACGATACTCTTCTTGAAATATTTTATTTTTCCTTGTTTCCTTTCCTCACTGGGCTATTTTCCCTGTTGGAGCCCCTGGGCTTATAGCATTCTGCTTTTCCAACTAGGGTTGTAGATTAGCAATTAATAATAATAATAATAATAATAATGATAATAATAATAATAATAGAATTGGATGTAGTACGCAATATATTGGATATACAATAGCCTGAGTTGCCATATTGGTTACATAAAAACTGCTTGTTATATTTCTGCATTTATTTTATTTTACACTGTATTTTTCTAAGAATATTAATTCATGTATCATGTATTAGCCATTTTACGTCATCATATTTAAGCTCGCACTGATATTACATCTTTCACCTCTATTTTATTATTTTTGCCATTTTTTGTCGTTTTCCTCTTCATTTGGCATGCTTACACGAGTAAGATATTGGAATTCATCGAGTTCCAAGAAATTGGGCGCCCATTATGCATCATCAGTAGCCTCAAAATTTATGCAGGAATGTTCTTCAATGACTAATTTAATGTATTAAATGCAATATAAAAATCTCTCTCTCTCTCTCTCTCTCTCTCTCTCTCTCTCTCTCTCTCTCTCTCTCTCTCTCTCTCTCTATATATATATATATATATATATATATATATATACTGTATATATATATATATATATATATATATATATATATATATATATATATATATATACAGTATATATATATATATATATATATATATATATACTGTATATATATATATATATATATATATATACAGTATATATATATATATATATATATATATATATATATATACATATATTTAACAAAACAACAAATGCAGCCGTTACATGTCCATCGCAGGACAAACGCCTCAAACATGTCTTGGTCTAGTCAGGAGTATGGCCATTTTCTTCACCACGCTGGCCACTGCGGATTGGCGATAGTGGGAGACTTTGATCTGTTTGCTCACAGCAAACCCACCTAGTATGGGTTTCCCTGGCTGGTACACATTTGCTGATCATGGTGATACACAAACCTTTTCCCCACATTAAAGTATCCCCACTCAGAAGGATATATATATATATATGTATATATATATATATATACACAAACATTTATATATATATATATATATATATATATATATACATATATATACTTCGCCATTCATCATCTCCTTCACGCTTCATAGTCCTCAGTCATATAGACCTGGGTCTTCACTCTTATAGGGCCTTGCGGAGCCCAGTTAAAAGTTTGGTGAACTATTTTCTGTTGGAGAGCGCGAAGAACATACCCAAACCATCTCCATCTACCCCTCATCATGATCTCATCCACATATGGCCCTCGAGTAATCTCTGTTAGTTTTATTTCTGATCCTGTCCTGCCATTTAACTCCCAATATTCTTCTAAGGGCTTTGTTCTTGCATCCACTGAATCTGTTGGAGATTGTTTCATTGTCATACCATTACTCATGTCCATAGAGTAACATCGATCTCACTAAACTGATATATAGTTGATTTTATATGTAATTTCATTCATTATCATTTCCAAATTTTACTTAACCTAGCCATTGTCTGATTTGCTTTTTTCAATCTTTCACTAAACTCTAATTCTAAAGACCCTGTATTGGAGATCATAGTTCCTAAATACTTAAATGATTCTACCTTATTAACCCTTTCTCGTTCCAATGCTATTTCATCCTCCATTGCATATTCCGTTTTCATCATCTCTGCCTTTCTTCTATTTATCTTGAGCCCAACCTCCTGTGATATTTCATGCATTCTGGTAAGCAAGTATTGCAAATCTTGTGGTGTTCTGCTGATAAGGACAGCATCATCAGCATACTCTAGGTCTGCTAAATTGCTATTAGCAATCCAATCCAATCCTTCTCTACCATCTCCAGTTGTTTTGTGCATTACAAAATCCATGAGGAGAATAAACAACATAGGTGACACATTCCCTTGGAGGAGCCCGCTCTTTTATATAATATTATGTATATATGTAATATTATCATATACATACATATATATATGTGTGTGTGGTTTTTTAGAAATAAGCAGTTCTAACAGTGGGTGACTTCTATGAAAAAAAATAATATTCAGTGGCATATTCATATCTATAGTAATAATAAATCCCCTGAGCACCAAAATTCCCATTAACATCAGTTAGGCTCGTCAGCAAAATATGGAATCCCTCTTCACATACAGCTCTATTATTATTATTATTATTATTATTACTATCCAAGCTACAACCCCAGTTGGAAAAGCAAGATGCTATAAGCCCAGGGGCTCCAACAGGGAAAAATAGCCCAGTGAGGAAAGGAAATAAGGAAATAAATAAATGAAGAGAACAAATTAACAATAAATCATTCTAAAAAAAGGAACGTCAAAACAGACATGTCATATAGAAATTATTAACACCAAAAACAAATATGTCATAAATAAACTATAAAAAGACTCAGGTCCGCCTGGTCAACAAAAAAGCATTTGCTTCAACTTTGAACTTTTGAAGTTCTACTGATTCAACTACCCGATTAGGAAGATCATTCCACAACTTGGTAACAGCTGGAATAAAACTTCTAGAGTACTGCGTAGTATTGAGCCTCATGATGGAGATGGCCTGGCTATTATTTATAGGTAGTAGGTTGGCCAGGGCACCAGCCACCCGTTGAGATACTACCGCTAGAGAGTTATGGGGGTCTTTTGACTGGCCAGACAGTACTGCATTGGATCCTCCTCTCTGGTTACGGTTCATTTTCCCTTTGCCTACATACACACTGAATAGTCTGGCATATTCTTTACATATTCTCCTCTATCCTCATACACCTGACAACACAGATTACCAAATAATTCTTCATCACCCAAGGGGTTACTGCACTGTACTTGTTCAGTGCCACTTTCCTCTTGGTAAGGGTAGAAGAGACTCTTGAGCTATGGTAAGCAGCTCTTCTAGGAGAAGGACACTCCAAAATCAAACCACTGTTCTCTAGTCTTGGGTAGTGCCATAGCCTCTGTACCATGGCCTTTCACTGTCTTGGGTTACAGTTCTCTTGCTTGAGGGTACACTCGAGCACACTCTCCTATCTTATTTCTCTTCCTCTTGTTTTGTTAAAGTTTTTATAGTTTATATAGGAGATATTTATTGTTGTTACTCTTCTTAGAATATTTTATTTTCCTTTTTTCCTTTCCGCACTGAGCTATTTTCCCTGTTGGAGCCCCTGGGCTTATAGCATACTGCTTTTCCAACTAGGGTTGTAGCTTAGTAAGTAATAATAATAATAATAATAATATTAGAATTAACTGCCTGCCTAGTACTACGAACAGGATAGAATTGTCCAGGGAGATCTGAATGTAAAGTATGGTCAGAGTTATGAAAAATCTTCTTCAACCCGTTCTTCCAGGCCTTTCTACCCTTCCTGCATATCAAAGTCTTTCCAGCCAACCATCCAGCCACATCTAATCCTTGCTGTCCTCCTACCACAAAGCACTCCAGAATTTCTCATCCTACTATTTCCTATCACACCACACACACACAAAGTAAACAATTCATGTACTCAATTCTCAAGTAAGGAGACTTGGCTCAAGAATCCCATCGTAGGCTTCATTCTTAACTTTGATCACGATGACAAATCATGGCTCTTACAACCTGTTACACAGACGCACACACGCACACACACACACACACACACACACACACACACACACACACACACCGCCCCCACACATACACACACATATATATATATATATATATATATATATATATATATATATATTTATATATATATATATAATATATTTATATATATAAATATATATATATATATATATATATATATATATATATATATATATATATATATATATATCATGAACTGTATGTGGATATATGCCTATAACCTTAGATGCTGGTAATTGTGCTGGATCCACTATATAAAGGGAATAAATGACAAGTAAATATCTAACGCAGGAGTTTAAGTTACAACAACTCTAGTATAATTAACCCAGTTCATGTGATAACGTAAGAGAAGTTAGTAATATTAACAAAGGTTATGATAAATATCAACTCTTTTCTAAGTCCCTTTTATGTAGAGAAAAATGGGGTAAAAGTTCTATAAATCAGAACTCATATAACGGATTTTGAGCGAAGCGAAAAATCTATTTTTGGGTGAGATAGCCATGGCGTCCTGATGGAGGGTTCCTGTTTGGTAGCTTCCTTGGGTATAAGACTACTAAGATATTCCCAGAGAATTTAACCACAGGTTATCACAGAATTCTAACTTCTGGAGCGAGTATCTCAAAGGTTTCCCTTTAAGACATCGTAATACAACAGGGGACACGCATGTCTGAACGTGCCACATAGCTATCTCCACCCCGAACAGAGTTAATGCTTCGGTGTGTAAGGACTGAGAATAGCTGGGAGCCGTTCCACAGCTAATCTCACTCGTGGCTACTACTGATACTCGAGACGTAAACAAACGGACGCCATTGCTCTAATGACGTCACGCGCGTCTTTATCCTGGCGCCAGTTGCTGCCCATCACCATGATACAATTGTGTAGGGTGGGAACAAACTGAACGAAGTAGTAGGGAGGGTCCATCAGGACGCCATGGCTATCTCACCCAAAAATAGATTTTTCGCTTCGCTCAAAATCCGTTTTTTGGGCTCAAGCCATGGCGTCCTGATGGAAGAGTACCAGAGAATCAATGTATCGTGGTAGATTTTCCCCCAGAGTTAAGTGCCTAGGCATTGACAAAACAGCAAAGTAATCTTAGGTAAGAACCATAGGAACGAAGTATCCTGCCCCCCATTGGTAGGAAGTTCCCATGGGCTATGCCGACGTCAAAGTGGTATTGAAGGGCTATTCATCTTGACAGAAGAACTTTTAAGAACTTAGAGATGAAGCAGAATGTTTGATATTTGTATAGGAACATTCTGAAGTAGGCCAGTGGTGGTTGGGCACTGTGTATAGAGTTCATCTCCTGATTATCAGAAGTAAGTATTCGTGTAGGAACCTTACTGAGACAAGGTGAATATAATTTAGGATTAGACATCTTAAATTCTTCATGACCATAAGAAAGGAGGAATAAATAAAACTATGACAGTATGTATTTCATAGTAAGTAGGAGCTGAAAGAGACGCATAAGTAATAAAATAGAAATTTTATTTCACAATGCAGAAATTAAATAATTTACAGCAAAAGTAAAGTTCATTTACAGTAATAATAATGTACATAGAAATAAAGGCTTGCTCTTGAATCTGAAAAGGAATTTCAGGATTAGTAGGTACTCGTTCTCGAGGAACGCAAGTCTTTAAACAACACATCATGCTCAAGGCATGCGGCACTTGTGTGACACTATGACATTTCACCTGGGATAAGAACAGTTATAAAAGCACTAAGTGTTTTTAGACATCACTATGAATCACTCGAGGGTCAACATAGGCACCCGAAGAGTTAGAGTCCCAAGTAACTCACTGTTCTACGCAGAGTTAGGTGCAGGTTTCATAACACTACCTGCGGCTACCACAAAATGTTTGATTTCGTGCACTTGTTTCGCATAATGTTTAAAGAAAACTCGCGAGGACTTCCAGCCCGTAAAGTTTTTAAGGCTCTCAAAGTCCATGCTCTGAAAGAAGTTCAGAGAAGATGCCACTTTTCTAGGATCATGACCAGCGGGTGTACTGTTCGGATCCGCTCTGCGAATGAAGTAGGTGATTTTCGCTCTTAATTGTTTCAGTGACAGGTCGCTGCCCGATGTATCTCCTTTGAAGAGTTGGCCTCCACCAAAGTTCGAAGTTCTGCGAAGATAGACCTTGAGACTCTCTACTGGACATAGAGAGACATCCTCCTTCAGGGGGCATATTCTCCAAGGGCCCCATCTTTTGGTGGGTAATTCATTTTTGGCGAGAAACGTCGGATCAGGGGAGAGGGTCACTTCTCCTGAATCAGCAAACAGGATGTGTCCCTCTTCTCTTGATAATGCCACTATTTCGCTGACTCGAGCTCCCGAGGCGAGAGCAAATAAAAATATAACTTTCTGAGTCAGATCCTTGAGGGGGCATGAATCATTGTCCAAGTTGGAGGCGAAATGGAGCACCTTGTCTAGTGACCAGGAGATCGGTTTCGGAGGGGGTGCTGGGCGTAGGCGAGCACATGCTTTCGGCAGTTTGTTAAAGATGTCGTTGGACAGATCAATTTGGAAAGCATATAGAATTGGTCTAGTCAAAGCCGATTTGCAGGTTGAAATCGTATTGGCTGCTAATCCTTGTCCATGAAGGTGAATGAAGAAGGACATACAGAAATCAATGGTGATTTCTTTAGGATTTTTTGCTTTAACAAAGGAGACCCATTTCCTCCAGGATGATTCATATTGCCGTCTCGTGGATTCGGTCTTGTATTCCTCTAGGAAGTCTAGACTTTTCTTCGAGATCCCAAACCTCTTCTTTGCGGCAAGGGAGAGAAAATCATGAGATGAAGGTCCTTGATTTTCGATGATGAAGCGAAGACAGTCGACTTCTGTACTTGTTGAGAGAGAACTGGGCCCGGGAGAGGGATCAGCTTGGGCTGCAGCTCCAGGACCAGGGGGTACCAGTTGCTCCGGGGCCACTTGGGAGCCACTAGGGCCGCTGTCCCTTTGAAGGTTCTCAGTTTGGAGAGGACTTTCAACAGAAGGTTGGTGGGAGGGAACAGGTATATCTTGGACCATCTGTTCCAGTCCAGTGACATGGCGTCCACCGCTTCTGCTTTGGGGTCCTCATACGGGGCTACGTACAGAGGAAGTTGATTGTTGTCGCTCGTTGCAAAGAGATCTATCTGAAGTTCTGGGACTTGATGAGAGATGAAGGAGAATGATCTTGCGTCTAGAGACCATTCCGACTCTATCGGGTTTGTCCGAGATAGAGCATCCGCTGTCACGTTGCGGAATCCTTGTAGGTGAACTGCAGACAGGTGCCACTTCTTCTTCTCCGCCAGACGGAAGATTGGGAGAAGCACCTGATTTATCTGGGGCGATCTTGAGCCTTGGCGATTGAGACAACGAACTACCACCGAGTTGTCTAGGGTTAGACGGATGTGGATCGAGGGCGGCGGGGATAACTTCTTCAGAGTAAGAAGGACCGCCATGGCCTCCAAGATGTTTATGTGGAACGTCTTGAATAGTGGAGACCAGGTCCCTTGAGCTTGTTTCAGGTGGGAGTGACCTCCCCAGCCCTCCAGTGAGGCATCCGTGTGGATGTTGAGTGATGGAGGAGGGTGTTGGAGAGGAATGGACCTTTTCAGGGCCTTTGCTTCCGACCACGGCTTTAGGAGGCGTCGAAGTCTGTTTGGAAGCCGTCTCTTGAGGTCTCTTCGAGCGATGGATGCCGATCGTCTCCAGACTCCCGCGGCATCCTTTAGCTGTGCGCGAAGCACTGGGTTTGTCACTGAGGCGAATTGTAGAGAGCCTAGAACTCGTTCCTGCTGTCGTCTTGAAATGCGTTTGGATTTCAGTAGTCGCTTGACAGACCCTGCTATTTCCTTCCTTTTCTTCTGGGGGATGGAAAGGCGGTGTGACTGAAGATTCCAGTGGATTCCCAGCCACTGAAACTTCTGAGCTGGAGAGAGGCGAGATTTCTTCTCGTTGATCTTGAATCCCAGGTGTTCTAGGTACTGGGTAACTTCGTCGCAAGACTTTGCACACTCTTCGGGCGATGGAGCCCAGACTAGCCAGTCGTCGAGGTAGGCCATCACCTGGACGTTTCTTAGGCGGAGCTGTTGTACTATGGCATCCGCCAGCTTTGTGAAGATCCGAGGGGCCACATTGAGGCCGAATGGCATGGCCCGGAAGGCGTAGCTTTTCCTTTGGAGTCGAAATCCTAGGTAGGAGGAAGCATGATGGTTCATTGGAATGTGCCAATAGGCATCCGCCAGGTCTATAGAGACCGTGTAGGAACCTTGAGGCAGAAGGGTCCTTATTTGTTGAAGCGTCAGCATCTTGAATTTGTTGTTCTCTATGAACTTGTTGAGGGGGGATAAGTCCAGAATGACTCTGAGCTTGTCTGAGTCCTTCTTGGGAACGCAAAACAGTCTCCCTTGGAACCTGGTGGACTTTACCTTCCTTATCACCTTCTTGTTCAAGAGGTCTAGAACATATTCTTCCAAAATGGGGGTCGATTGTTGAAAGAACCGCTGGAAGATTGGGGGTGGTTGCACCCAACTCCAGCCTAGACCGTTCTTGATGATGCTGTGTGCCCAGGGATCGAAGGTCCAACGATCCTGGAATTGGCGGAGTCTTCCTCCCACCGGAAGCACTTCATTGCTTCTGGTGTCCCGAGGACTTGTTGCCTCGGCCGCTAGCTCCCTTTCCTCCTCTACCTCTGGAGGGACGACGAGAGGCGTCTCTGCTTGCACCCCTGGACGAGCCTCTACCTCTGGCATGAAAGGTAGTGGATGGCTGCTCAAAGGCAGGGGTGAAGACCGGTGACTGTGACAACACCGGTTGGGGGACCAATTGAAAGGTCTGCTGTGGTTGGGCAACCACTTGGGAGGTAGCGGGTCCCGGAAACTGACGTCGTTGTTGACGTTGCTGGGGTTTTGGCTTCTGAGGTTTCCTCTTAGGCTGAGGTCCATCGTCCTGAGAGGGTTTCCTTTTTCTGGACATGCCCCACTTGTGGAGAAGGTTCCTATTCTCCGTGGCGGCTCTGTCAGTTATTTCCTTGACAAGGTCAGAAGGAAACAGGTGCTTTCCCCAGATGTTGGAGGAAATCAGCCTCCGGGGTTCGTGTTTCACGGTGGCACCGACAAACACGAATTCACGACAGGCTCTACGAGCCTTTATGAAATGGTACAAGTCCTTCATTACTGTAAGTAAGTGGGATTTGGCTAGTACCATGTAGTGATCAGGTACTCTTGTGTCACAGGCCATAACTTCAAGTTGGACTTGATGAGAAAGAGATGCCGCAAGCCTCTCCTTCGTGTCTTGTTCCCGGCGAAGGAGGTGATCATTGAGCTTAGGGAGGTCTTCATTAAACTGACGTCCGGCGACGTCAGGATCGAGCCTACCCACGACGAAAGTATGTTGAACATCTTTCCATTGTCTAGTGTCAGGGGGTGTCACGATGGAGAAGGGTCTGCACTCCTCCAGTGCAGGGCAGGGTTTTCCTTCTTCCGCCGCTTTAAGGCATGCAGCTAAGGCCTTTTCCAAGAAAGGAAGAATCGCAGTGTCAGGTGCGACATATGTAGGATGCTTCTTGCTCAAGGCAGGAAGCTTAGAGCAGGTAAAGCCCCTGCTCTTAAATGCGGAGGCTAGCATAGCCTGGGCCTTTGCGAGATCGAACACTATCTCTTCTTTAGGTTCGGTCTCCTCCTTCGAGGCAGGTTCGGAACGAAGCCGGACGTAACAGTCCGGGTAGGCCTCGAAGCTTGGGAAGAACTCCACATCTTCCAACGGGACCGTGCCGATCTTGTCACTAACAAAGATCCTGCCGGTCGCAATAACCATATGCTCTGCATACCTCCACGGGTTGGCATGAGAGCAAGCTGGGAGATCCTTGACCGAAATCTTCTTCGGTTCTCTGGATCCAATCATTGACCTGATGGACTCCTGGTTCTCCTTCAGTCTGTCGTCCATGACAGCTCTAATCAGCCGGATCAGTTCTTGGGTAGAAGAGGAAGGATCCGGGGTCGAGGAGGTAGACGGAATGGACATTTCCGTCGGTGTAGGAGTAGGCGGAGGGATGGACGGGGGAGCAGCTCCAAGCTCCGACTCGGTGTATTCCACCTTGTCTTCGTCCTCTTCGGCTCCTTGAGCCATAAGCGTCTTCTCCGTGTCTTCCGAGACGTCTGAGATCTGTTCATCATCCTCGGAATCTAAACGACACTCGTGCATGGACTGAGCCATGACCACATCAGGTTCCACCGTAATTTGGACAGTGGGGATTGCTTCTTTTGGAACCACTGAGTCAGGGGAGGCCTTAGGGAACAACAGGGACCTCAGTTCTTCGGTGGCCAGGTACGGTCCAGTAGCATTTTTCTGAAAGCCACGCACCCACTTGCGCAGCTTTTCACGAGCAATGTCTCTAACCTCCGCTGAGGGAGGGTTATGGAAGGCCTCAACTAGGTGGGCCTGGCAGACCGTACAATCCAGTGGATTCCAGAACTTCAAATCCCCTTTCTTGTCTGCACAAGGGGCGTGAGTCCTGCAAGCCGTATGCCCGTAAAACTGCGGGCGTTTCACAGCGCAGAAGGCGAAGTCACACTTCATCTGCTCCTCCTGTGGAAGAAAGAGAAAATGAGTATGGGGGAGTCATAGGAATGGCTCTTAAACTAAGTTAATATTAATCATTAATTTTAACTTAGAGAAGGTGTGATGCATAGAGAATGAAAACAGTAAAGGAGAACACGCTCCATGCATCTCGCCCGGCTGGTTACCATAAGCTTGGTCCTGGGATAATCCAAATGACCGAGATCATTGGATATAGTTTCCTAGGATTCCCATTATATTGGAACTCCATGGAAAGCCAAGGACAAGGTTGGGATCGAATTCATTCGGTTCCCAGTTAAGAGCCAGAAGGCCTCATTAAAGGTAACTGCTTCTGGCAACCAGCCGTGCTAAGATGCACATAGCATGCTGGAATTAGAAGAATGCAAAGAGACAGCATGATCACTAATAGAGCAGTACTAGGTACTGATCTTAAAAGCAAAGCAGCTTATCTATTTGCTATGTAGGGCTATCTTAGTCTTATGATAGCTACAGTGAGGGGGTGCAAGTATTCTTGACGCCTCCGGGGCATCCGGCAAGCCGCCGGCATGCCGGGGCTCGCTCCAGCATAGATTCTGGCATTAGAACAGACAATTTTCAAAAGTCAGTTAGATACCAGGATGGCGGCCGCCGGCACAACGGCGGCACGCCGGCAGGGAGCGGCGGCTCCGGCAGCCGGAGGATGCCAGGTTGGTGACTGGGATAAGGATGGTACAGGTAGTATCGGGTTGCCGGCAGTATATGCCGGCACTCCGGAGATCGACCGGCAAGCGGACGATTAGATAGGAGTAGGAGAGCCGCCGGTAGTAGCCGGCGGCAGCCGGCAGTCCCTCGGTACACGGGGGGCTGGCGGCAAGGGTAGGGAAGTCACCAAGAGGGAGGCAGGTATTGCCGACAGTAGAGGCGGCAAGAGACCGGCACCCGGATAGATAGAGAGACAGGGGGAGGGGGGAAAGGATGCAGGAAGTACCGTCAGGGTTCCAGACATCCCTCCCCCTCCCTGAGAGGGTGTACCCATGATAGAGACAGGCTCTAACATCCATAAGCAGGGGTCACTAGGGACCGGGAGCAGGTAGCCCAAGGGAGGGCTAGGGAACACCCAAGAGGGGGGGGAGACTCCCCTATGCAGAACTACACTAGTAACTAACCTTATAGGACACTATGAAGGTATATGTACCAGAGCGGACTGCACAGGGAAGCTCGGGTAGCCCTACTCATCCACCCTAAGGAGGATTTGTAGGACAGGGGACAGATGAGTATAAACTAACCTAAGCATAGGCTAGGCTATACAAGAGATAGGAGGGGAGGGAGAAGAGAGAGGTCTTCCCAGGAAGGGTTTCTGTACCAGAGCGGCCACTAAGGGAAGGGAGGACACTCCCTAACCTAAGATCAGGCTGATCGGCTAAAACGGTGCAAGAGTACAGTTTCAGCATGGAACAGAGAAACCTTCCTAACCCGACCTAGAGCAGGGCTAAAAGTCCTGAACTAGGCAAGGAAGAAGACATATCGCTATCGCAGGAAAGTCATAGACTATCCTAGCCATAGAGGTAGGCTAGCCTAACCTCACTCTCAGACGCAATCCTAAAGGGGGTTCATTCCTTTAGGGAGGACTGAGAGGCGATATATATACTCTATTAGACAATTAATCCCTTTACTCAGAAAAGGGATCAAGGCTAAATAGATGGAGTGCCAAGGCAGGGGATGAAGGAAGCATATAGGGGTCCTAAGGTTAGGTTAGGCTAGAAAGAATCACTGACTAGCCTATCCCCTATATGGTCCCTGAAGGCGAAAACATTTGCATCACTAGTCAAAAGTATTGTAAAATAATAATGCCACTATCTTCATAACTTAGTCTAGGATCACTAATAAATCATGCATGAACACTTGTATGTAGGCTCCTGGCCTGGGGGCTATAGTAGCCGACTGGTAAGAGGTCAATCGATGACCGATAAAAAGCGTCTAAACACGATATAAAAGTTCCTAGCTATGAAGACTAAATAAACTAATGTATTCGATTAGTATATAATGCCGGAAGCGTTGTTGTGGCTAACTAAATAAGACATGCAAAACAACAACGACGCCATAAAATGGCGGGTCCGGTAGAGGCACAGCTCTGCCACAAAACATCAATTATTTCGCAAAATAATATTTACTTTACGGCCAGAGCTTAATTAAACAATACTGGAACCTTGTACTCAACTTTCCAGAAGAAGGCGAGGCTGAAGGTAACGACATAGCGAAGATGCAAAGCGATAAAGTTAACACAAGGGAAAATCCGTCTAAGTAGGGCAGCTACTAAACAAAGGATGAAGACGCGCGTGACGTCATTAGAGCAATGGCGTCCGTTTGTTTACGTCTCGAGTATCAGTAGTAGCCACGAGTGAGATTAGCTGTGGAACGGCTCCCAGCTATTCTCAGTCCTTACACACCGAAGCATTAACTCTGTTCGGGGTGGAGATAGCTATGTGGCACGTTCAGACATGCGTGTCCCCTGTTGTATTACGATGTCTTAAAGGGAAACCTTTGAGATACTCGCTCCAGAAGTTAGAATTCTGTGATAACCTGTGGTTAAATTCTCTGGGAATATCTTAGTAGTCTTATACCCAAGGAAGCTACCAAACAGGAACCCTCCATCAGGACGCCATGGCTTGAGCCCAAAAATTAATATTACATCATTCGTTACACGTATGGTACCAAAGTAGCGTCACATGAGTCACCATATACTGCGTTGATAGGCGCCATTTTGTTCCCGGGTGGCAGGCTACCAGCTGAACCAGGCTCTCAGTGGCTAGTGGCCGGCAATAGGGATTATTGTCTCTACACTTTTTCTTTATGTTATACATATAATTAGTGACGTGATAGTACACAATAGCGTACTGTTCTACTCATGAGTATACCAATAGACCTGAGAATTCATCTAAAATCTTTAGGTTTCAAAGTAATCCTGCATCTCTCTCAATTTCATAGGAATACTTTCCTTCAGTTCTCTCTCTCTCTCTCTCTCTCTCTCTCTCTCTCTCTCTCTCTCTCTCTCTCTCTCTCTCTCTCTCTCTCTCTCTGGATCAAAGCCTGCTTTTCCTTTGAGCATCTCTATCATACTTTCCTTTTTATTACAAATACTTTCCCAGAGTTCCCTGAATTAAAACAAATGGAAACCTAATGTCCCCTCATTTAATTGCCATTATTTTTCACACTATATTATAATCTACATCACATGTTCAGTAATGTATCTTATTTCCAGCACTACATCACATTATATCAGCACATCATATTTCAATACTATCTACAACTCCCACAACTATATCTTACTTTCACTACATATATTATGTACTATATATGTTCACAGTTTTATCACATATTAATTATATGTTACTGTGGCGCGATCCCTGAAGTGGGTTTTGACCTGAAATGGGTTTTGAGTGAAACACGTCGACATACTCCTATTTATTCTTAGTCGATGGTCACTGGAAAAATTACATACATAAGAAATTCATAGTGACAATTCTTCAATTAATCAAAGAGAAGAAAAAAACATATCTATAGATAATTATCATTTACATTCAAATCAACAATGTTTTATTGGAAAAACTCTATTGCTATAATTCCAGTAACTCTAATTCCTTTGTATTCTATTTCCTTCATATTACACACATTTCCAATAAAGACCTCTGGTATGATAACTTGATTACAAAACTTCATAACACTAGGCGGGTGAATCCTTGGTTCTGCTATACATCGAATCTTTAAGAAATATGCACTAAGCATTAATAGGCATCAAATGTCATGAGAGAATTCCACTAAATAGTTATTCGATGTGTGGCATGTTTTATCTAGCCTAACCCCTTACGACCTCTATTTTTCCTCATTAAATTGTAAAGACCTCTTGATAATATCCTTTACTTACCGAACTGTTTGCTTTCCCTCTGTAAGGACCATCCGGCTCTGTTCCCTAATGGACAGCAGGCAAGTTCCTACCGGGGGAACGCCGCCGTTAAAACGAGCACACACCCCTCATAATATTGTCAAACGTGTCTATATTTCATCATATTAACAGCTCTATTTAGCTATTGTTATTTAAACAGCAACCCTGACAACCCTTTTAAGTCTATAAATCTCAGAACACTGTGATGCTTACCTTATAATTCTATCGAAAGGTCATCAATGTGGACTTTCCTGAACACGTCCACTCACAATGACGACTATTGTTTGAAAGACCCACCTTCTGTACCACGCGCTTGACAGGGCAGCGGGAAACGAACCGGAGGTTCCTTTTGTTCGTTATAAAGAGAACGAACATATAGTGTCCCTCTTAATTATTATCCCTGAATGAAACTTCCTCAGTTTTAATTTTCTTATGATTTGACAAAGCATAAGCTTCTATTAGGTGACCCGAAATTTTATTACAAATTTTGAATTTACCACGAACAGTTATTCAAAGTTGTGCAGGGAAAAGTGAAATTTCCCTGCGTTTACACTCGCCCCTTTGAAACCTCTTGAGCACAAGTGGATTCAACACCTATTGCTCAGTAATGCCCACTAGATCCCACTCCTCTTCCAAAATTAAAACAAGCTTCGACAGCGGTCTGTCATATTCCTTGCCCTCTCTCCTGACAGTCACTGTCCTCACCAAACCATCTTTCCCTACTTTAGTCTGCACTACTCTAGCCAATGACCAATGGCAGCGCACTTCATTCTCCTTGACCATAAGGACAATGCCTCCTACCCTGACGTTTCGTCGCTCTTTAAACCATTTCTGTCGCTGTTGTAACCCTAACAGGAATTCACGTTTCCAACAGGCCCAGAACTGCTCGGCCATATGCTGCACCTGCTTCCATCTCTGCTTAGAATGGCTACCTATTGCATTGTCGCAGCCTACAGGCGAATTTCCCATGTTTAAAAGCTTGTTCGGTGTGAGTGGAACCGGGTCTCTACTGTCTGAGGTGACGACGGTAAGCGGCCTACTGTTAACCATTGCCTCCACTTCACAAAAGTGTGCATAGCCCTATAATCCAATGGCTGTGTCCCAAGACTATATCTAGGACCCTCCTTACGGTACCTATCAACCGTTCCCATGCTCCTCCAAAATGTGAGGTGCCGGGAGGATTGAAAATAAATTCCACCCCCCCACCGGAGCAACTCATTTCGCACCTTGTTTCCTGCAAAGAACTCGTAACTGGAGTCGAGAACTTTCCGCGATCCCACAATATTAGTGCCGCAGTCGCATCTAACCGTCTTGACCTGACCACAACGAGCCAAAAACCTCCTGAAGGCACTATTGAATGAGTCTGATGTGAGATTTGAGGCTACCTCCAAGTGTATGGCCCTCATGTTCAAGCAAGTGCAGATAACTCCCCAATGCTTCATCTGTGCTCTGCCTCTCTTTACAAAGAATGGCCCAAAAAGGTCCACCCCAGTGCGATAAAATGGGGGTTTCCCTGACTCCACGCGATCAGGTGGTAGATCGGCCATTCGATAACCTTTCCATGTGCCTTGCGACACCTGATGCATCTGCTCAGCATGCGCCGCACTGCTGCATTGCCCTTAACTACCCAAAATTTCTCCCTCATCAGACTCAGAACATGCATTACACCCATATGGTTAGAATGCTCATGATAATACTGGATCACCATGTCTGTCAAGTGGCCCTTATATGGCAAAATAATTGGATGCCTTTCGCTCAGAGAGATATTTGCCAAAGATAACCTACCTCCAATGCACAAAAGCCCATTTCTCAGGATTGGTTTCAACCTTCTTAGGGAGCTAGAAACCCTAATAGTACCTCCCTTCTCAAGGCTCTCTATCTCTATCTAGTAATCAACACGCTGTGTTACCTGCACTACCACAGTCTCTGCCAAGCTAATAACTTCGGTGGACAAATGCATATCTAGCTCACTGAGCAGCTGCCTATGTTTATAAATAATGTACCTAGCAAATAGCAACAACCAACAAAAAGCTCTAAGGAGCTTGATCCACCTGGAATATTGGTGGATGATTCTATGCAAACCTGCTTGCCTGATATCCAACCCAATCCTATAACTAATTATTTGGTTGCCTCTAGTTTCTGTTGGTCCTATCTCACGCTTAACTTGTAATCCTTCCACACCATCTGACATTTGAGCTGCTCTGTTAGCCAAAAACACTCCTCCTTTAACAGAAACTCCGGCCCTTTTCTCCACCTTTCGGACTGCTTGGAACGTGTTGCATCGTCTGCTGGGTTCCACTCGGAGTTAACATACCTCCACACTTTCTGATCACTGCCCTCCCTTATCATAGAAACATGATTTGCCACAAATGTCTGGTATCTGGCTTGATCATTCCTTATATATCGCAAGACGGTTGTTGAGTCGGTCCAATAATAGACCCCATCTACCCTGAAATCTATCATGGTCAAAATAGTGCTTCCAAGTCTTATGGCCAGTACTGTTGCACTAAGCTCTAGGCGGGGCACTGAAACAAGCTTCAATGGGGCTACCCTTGCCTTCCCATGATGAATCTGCAAGATACATTTCCCCACGGATCCGAGACCAGCAAGTATGCCACTACTCTTAAAGCCATGATGCTTGCATCTGAGAACAAATGCAACTGTACTAGGGTGGCTGATTCCCATGGAATAACCTTCAGGCTTCTTGGCACACTTATCCCGCTGGTCTGGCTCAGCTTCTTTGCCCACGCCTTGATGCAGTCCGTAGTGTTGGAGTCCAATTCCATGTCCCAGGCTATCTTTAATCGGCAGAGGTCCTGCATGATGACCCTACCTTCGATTAAAACTGGCGCCAATATACCGAGCGGATCGTAAATCGAGGTTATAGCTGACAAGTCACGCTTAGTCCTTGGAACTGAAACTAGCTCTGCCCGGACACCCAATTCATCAGTGGCCAAGTCCCATTATACTCCCAAAGCCTTTGTCTTATGTGACTCTGATCCTTCTATAAGCTCTGAGGTGCCCCTACTGTACCACTCCCTCGGGATGGATGACAACCTCCACACAAGGGCTACTGAACTTCGTCAATGTAAATCCTTCCTTTTTCCAGAGCTCCTTAACCTCTAACAAATTGACTAACATTGCATCTTTGCGATCCTCGGCTCCCAAGCAGTCGTCTACATAAAAATTGTTAGCAACTGTGTATCGCACTCCCTCTGAAAATTCATTCCCAAAGTCGCTTGCTGTCTGTTTCAGCACGAAGTTCACAATGTTCGGAGGAGAACAAGCCCCAAACAGGTGGACTGCCATTCTCCACTCTTTGGGTTCCTCGTCAAAACTATTTTCCCACCAAAAGAACCTGAGGTATTCCCGCTGATGCTCTGGTACCCGTACTTGATAGAATATTGTATTTATATCTCCTGTATAAGCAAATAGACCTCCCCTAAACTTTACCAACACACCCAGCAAAGAGTTCATAGTATCAGGTCCCTGCAATATTAGGTCGTTCAATGATGTACCCTCCACCTTGCTTGCACAGTCAAATACAACACGGACCTTGTCTGGCTTGTCTGAATGTTGCACACCAAAATGAGGAATATACCACACACATCCCGGGCTGGCTGTGGTCACTTGCTCAGCATAGCCTTTCTGTTGCATCTCTGTCATGAAGGCACTATACTGCTTAGCGTAGTTACCATCCTTCATTAGCTTCTTACGAAGGCTGTGCATACGGCGCAATGCGATGTCCCTTGTTTCTGGCAAGGGTCCATGATTGTCACGCAGAGGCAATGGCACCTCGTAACTTCCTCCTACAGTTCTAACCTCTTTCTCTATTATCTCTAGCCATTTCGTGTCCTCTGCAGACATTTCCCTTTTGTTAGATGCAACATCGTCATACTCGCGATTATAACTTTCAACCATCGTGCGGTCTAACTCAAGACGCTTGCTTGTCACTTGGATCCTATTGACATGCTCTTGACACCCTTTGTCCTTTGCCCCACATACTACCCAGCGCAATAATGTTCGTATGGCATGTGGTTCATGGAGGCGTGTTGAGTTGATAACTTCCCTTGGCTAGAGTAAGTGAGGAACATTGTTCCCAATTAATAAACCCACCTCAGCATCTACATCTGGGATGTAAATTTCTCGCAAGTGTGGCCAGCGTTCCAGATCTCCAGCCCTGACCACATCACACTCATCAATTGGTATGCGAGAGGCACTTAACACCGGAGGGAGTGTAATGCAAGTCTTGCCCTCATTGTCCAATACTGACAATCCCGAGACTAGGTTGCATGCAACTTCCCCTATTCCGTTGATGGTTTTAACATTCACCTTAACGTCCTGCCTCTCAGTGCAGCCTACGGTCTGCATTAAAGCTTCCGAGACAAAGCATGTGGAACTCCCATTGTCCAAGAAAGCCTTCATCAAAACCTCCCTTCCTTCCCTTGATCTAATTCTTATTGGCACAACTGACATCCCTGTACCAATGCTACCCCCTCTAACTGCCCTGAACCACCAAGGCCCTTTTTGAGCACTCAGATTCTACAACTTCTACTTCCTGGACCACTTCTACTTACTGGTGTCGATGCAACAGAGTTGGATGATTTCCATTACATATGTTACAACTTTTCCTGTTTCTGCAATACTGAGACCTATGACCACTTCTCAGACAGCCAAAACAGAGCCCCAACTCCCTTATGGCTCCCAGTTTTTCCTCGAGTCCCATTTGAGATATTTGGTGGCATTCATTCACCATATGTGGTCCTGTACAGTACCAACATGAAAGCGGGGCAATTTTGTTACATGAAACTTTCCTAGCCTTATTTAAACACTCAGCCTTGCTTGGTGCTGTTCCTTTTCCTAACCGAGGGGTATCTTCTCTTCTGCCCTTCTCAAATAGGTGGAGCCCAAATAAAGGATTTTTCAAGACCATAGCCTCCCCTTCAATAAAACTAACCAAATCATCAAACAACACAGTCCTCTTTTTCTCATAAATAATCTTATCAGCAACTCTACACCATCGATCCCGCACACTAGAGGGGAATTTGCTAAGGATTAACCTCATTGTTTTTGGATTTTGTAATTCAGCGATGACATAGGGGACGCACGAAATTGCAATTCTGCAGGTTTTAAGTGCCACCGAGTACTCGTCATACTCTTCCACGTTGTTTTCCCTTATATCTTTCCATTTAATGATCTTATCCACAAACGCGGTGGCTATTTGTTCAAGGTTACCATATCGCTCCTCCAGCAACTTCCTTGCCTGCTTATAGCCCCTTGAAGCTTCTAAGTGGAGGCAAGCTGCCACTATCTCATTTGGCCTGCCTGTCGTGTATAAATCCAGATACCTCAGCCTTTCCCTATCATTCATCAACTGGCTACTAAAGACATCATCAAATGAGAGGATGAACCTAAAATACTTTGTATGATCCCCATCAAACTTAGCTATATCCTGCTTGGGCATCAAGCTTTTAAGGCTGCAAGAGATTAATGCCTGTATGACTTCCTTATTGCACAAGTCCCCTTGGTCATTCCCGCCTGAGCTACGGTATCCACCTAACCTGATCTCGGGTGCTTCTGTATTCAAACGCATGGGTCTCTCACTCCCACTTACATCAGGGTTTGTGTGCTCCCTTATCCTAGGGATGTGAGTTATTTCTCTATCATTTTCATCAAAATCTTTTAAAACCTTCTCTGCCTCCACTTCAGCTAACTCTCCCTCTAATCTGAGCTTCTCCCTCTTAGATCTTAGCACGGCTTCCTCTCGCTCTAGGGCCTGTATCTCATTCATCATCCATAATTTTGCTTCCAACCTGGCTCTAGAAGCGGCTAATAATATACGCCTGCTCCCAGTAGAACTCGCGCACAACCGTTGAGATCTCCCTGAAGCAACAGACTGCCTACCAATGACTGATGCGCTATCCACAAAATTTAAATGTCCTTCCTCTTCTGTGGGCTCCTCAGTGCACTCTCCTACCTTGTGGCCCTGATTAACTTCCCTATCCTGCCTAACCTTAAGTCCCCGCAAAAACTCCTGTACCTCTACGCCATCCCTCTCTAGGGCTTCACTTAGACGCTGATACAATTCAGACTTGTTCCCTCCTTTTGGGAGGCCTCTGGCTTCCAATTCCTCTCTTAATTGCTCAACCTCTAGGGTCTCCATTTTCCTAGGCTCCGTTCCGGCCCTCCCTATGAGCTAACAAAATTCCCTAGTTGAAACGTAGCTGACCTAACCAATGAGTGGCCGAGAACCTGCACTACTTAATGAAGACCACTACTAGTACCTATGTTGCGACTTCATAAAGATCCTCCAAGCCTAGAGAGCAATCTATATGTATCAAAGTCTCGTGTCCCAGTCCTAAACCTGAAATAACTCCTACCTGAAATAATTCCTACCTGAAACGGCCCAGCCTCTACCTAAAATAGCCCACCCTCTACCTGAAAGAACTCATACCAAAAATAACTTCTACTTGACATATCCCAGCCTCTACCTGAAAGAACTCATACCAAAAATTAACTTCTACTTGACATATCCCAGCCTCTACCTGAAAGAACTCATACCAAAAATAACTTCTACTTGACATATCCCAGCCTCTACCTGAAAGAACTCATACCAAAAATAACTTCTACTTGACATATCCCAGCCTCTACCTGAAAGAACTCATACCAAAAATTAACTGCTACTTGACATATCCCAGCCTCTACCTGAAATAACCCAGCATCTATCTGTAATAGCCTGCCCTCTATTGAAAGAACTCCTACTTGAAATGACTCCTACTTGAAATAGCTCACATTCTTTCTGGAAGAACTCCTACCTGAAATAACTTGTAAATAACTCCTATCTAAAGAACTTCTAAATAACTCCTACTTGAAATAGCTAAGCCCCTCCTTGTTATACCTCCGTACAGCATGCAGCAAACGAACATCTGTCAAACTGAGAACTTTAGTGACTATTGGCTTAGGATGACAGTGCCCGTAGCCAAAGTTGGAAAGGGTTTCTTCATATAGATTATCCACAAATAAGTAAAGTTAAATTGGATATCTTCCAGAGGTTACCAAAAGGCGAGACTAAATGTAACCGTAACGTTACGTGCTAAGTTCTTATTTGAATGGATTCTAAATTGGACATTCCAAGAAGTATTTTAAAACCCCATACAAAAATAAACTTATGTATTGAAGCAAAACTGTGATACCATTAACCTTAAAACCAGTTATAAGGATCTACAGACGATTCTACCCAAAACAAATACAGAACCAAGGGACCACATTATAAATATTCAATAAGGTTTTCCCATCAACGATCAGAAGTTACTAAATCAAAATCAAAATACATGAATATTGACCTGAGAACCTAACATTCTGACTTTCTCCAAGTCTGCTCACTTTCTAATTGAAAATGCCTTACAAATAAACTACTCAAGTTCAAATGTGAAATTTTCAAAGCCATCTGTAATTAAACATCAAACCTCTCCATCATAATCTTTAATATTAATGAGATAATCACGCAACTTATCTCTTCTTAATCGCAGGATGTCGGCAGACTTCTTGTTCTTTTGCTCATCTTTCCAGAGGGACCAGGTTCGGGACTTCCTCTACGCGGTGCGTGTCTCTTCCTCCAAGCAAGTTCGTGACTGTGGCGGGATTGAAGTGGGTTTTGAGTGAAACACGTCGACATACTCCTATTCATTCTTAGTCGATGGTCACTGGAAAAATTACATACATAAGAAATTCATAGTGACAATTCTTCAATTAATCAGAGAAAAAAATTATCTAAAGAAAATTATCATTTACATTCAAATCAACAATGTTTTATTGGAAAAACTCCATTGCTATAATTCCAGTAATTGTAAATCCTTTGTATTCTATTTCCTTCATATTACACACATTTCCAATAAAGATCTCTGGTACGATAACTTCATTACAAAACTCCGTAACACTAGGCGGGTGAATCCCTTGGTTCTGCTATACATCGAATCTTTAAGAAATATGCACTAAGCATTAATAGGCATCAAATGTCAAGAGAGAATTCCACTAAATAGTCATTCGATCTGTGGCATGTTTTATCTAGCCTAAACCCTTACGACCTCTATCTTCTCTCATTAGATTGTAAGGACCTCTTGATAATATCCTTTACTTACCGAACTGTTTGCTTTCCCTCTGTAAGGACCATCCGGCTCTGTCCCCTCATGGACCCTAGGCAAGTTCCTACCGGGGGAACGCCGCCGTTAAAACAAGCACACACCCCTCATAATATTGTCAAACGTATCTATATGTCATCATATTAACAGCTCTATTTAGCTATTGTTATTTAAACAGAAACCCTGACAACCTTTTTAAGTCTATAAATCTCAGAACACTGTGATGCTTACCTTATAATTCCATCTAAAGGTCATCAATGTGGACTTTTCCCAAATACGTTCACTCCCAATGCCGACTAATGTTTGAAAGACCCACCTGCTGTTGAGTGTTGTGGCAGTTGTGCCTGTCCCACGCGCTTGGCAGGGCAGCGGGAAACGAACCTATGGTTCCTTTTGTTTGTTACAAAGCGAACTAACATATAAAGTGTCCCTCATAATTATTATCCCTGAAGGAAACTTCCTCATTTTTTATTTTCTTATGGTTTGCCAAAGCATAAGCTTCTATTAGGTGACCCGAAATTTAATTACAAATTTTGAATTTACCAAGAACAGTTATTCAAAGTTGCGCAGGGAAAAGTGAAATTTCCCTGCGTTTACATTACATTTTCAATAACTTATACCAATACAATTCACTACTATTATCTTACTTTCAATGCATACATCACGCTCAAATATATTATTATTATTATTATTATTATTATTATTATTATTATTATTATTATTAGCCAAGCTACAACCCTAGTTGGAAAAGCAACATGCTATAAGCTCAAGGGCTCCAACAGGGAAAAATAGCCCAGTGAGGAAAGGATATAAGGAAATAAATAAATGATGAGAATAGATCAACAATGTATTCTAAAAACAGTAACAGCTTCAAAACAGATATGTCCTATATAAACTATTAACAACGTCAAAAACAGATGTCATATATAAACAATAAAAAGACTCATGTCAGCCTGTTCAGCATAAAAAGCATTTGCTCCAACTTTGAACTTTTGAGGTTCTACTGATTCAACCACCCGATTAGGAAGATCATGCCACAACTTGGTCACAGCTGGAATAAAACTTCTAGAGTACTGCGTAGTATTGAGCCTCGTGATGGAGAAGGCCTGGCTATTAGAATTAACTGCCTGCCTAGTATTACGAACAGGATGGAATTGTCCAGGGAGATCTGAATGTAAAGGATGGTTATTACCTTCAGTGCTATATCATATCTTCACTATTCATTTTATTCATTAGATATCATTATCCACTACTAAATAATGTTTTAACAAGTATAATAGTTTATGCATCATATACTGATATCGTCTTTAAGTAGTATGGATTTGCACTGAAGATATTAGAAATTAGTGAATGTAAATATATTAGTAATGATATAAAGATTAGTAGATAATGATATATGAAGTAACTATATACTGTATACATATGTATATATACATACATATGTATATATATATACATATATATATATATATATATATATATATATAATGTATATATACATATACATATATATATATATATATATATATATATATATATATATGTAAACATTTATATCATATAACAAAAAATCTTCATAGTGAATACCACAGTACCAGCACTGTTACATAATTCTGCCACTATGTACATTATCTGCTAAATTTTCTAGTACTGAAGATGCTATTGTTTTGTTGTATTTTGTAATAGTCATAATACAACCTGACATAATCTTCGCTAGGTTTATCAGGGAGGCCTCTATTTATCCCTACGTTTAGGGAGGCTACGGTGAGAAGGAAAAAAAATAAGTTTTCGTTTTCGTTTCTCATTAATTAGTTTATTTTCAAACTGATCCTTTTCAAAGTGCTCCTGCGAAATGAAGAATTATTATTGGAAATTAATGTCATACTCGACCCCAATTGTGTTATTAAGATATCAAAGACGATTGACAAAGAAATAAGAAATCTATGACCATGACCTGATAATATTGTAGTAGGCCTAATTTTTCTTCCAGTAGCACATGGGTTAGGGAAAGTATTAATATAGAAGCTATGCTATAATCACTTGAAGAATAATATTAATAAATGGAATATGCAGATGTAGAAAACACGAGCAAAACCACTAATGCATGTATAATAAACGCAAAATCAAATATGAATAACCATACATAACAGTAGACAAAAGGTGTGAAAGAATTGAAAATTCTATAAAACGCAAATTCTTTTTCCACCTGCTGCGTTTCTCTCATTTTTCAGTTTAATACTATCTTAGGTTCTTTAACTTAAAGGGTAACTGAAGTTCTATTAAAACCTAGAATAATCATCCTACAATAAAAACAATCTTATAAGTTTTAATTTATAGTTATGTTAATTCTCTCTTACTCACGTAAAGTGTTATTACGCTTGTTGTGGCCTGATTGGTAACGTCTCTGTCTGGTGTTTCCCAGACAGGGGTTCGAGTCCCGCTCAGACTCGTTAGTGCCATTAGTGTCTGCAACCTTACCATCCTTGTGAGCTAAGTATGGAGGGGTTTGGGGGAGCCTATAGGTCTATCTGCTGAGTCATCAGCAGCCACTGCCTGGCCCTCCCTGGTCCTAGCTTGGGTGGAGAGGAGGCTTGGGCGCTGATCTTATAATATATGATCAGTCTCTAGGGCATTGTCCTTATTGCTAGGGCAATGTCACTGTCCCTTGCCTCTGCCATTCATGAGCGACCTTTAAACCTTTAAACCTCAGTTACAAGTAAGCACCCAACATCTTGAAGCTTATTGATGCCCTTCGAAAAAAAGATTCCTTATACAGACCAAGATCATTTAAAGTCAAAAAGGAGATAACCAACGCAACTGAGTTAATTTATTATAGAACACTCTCCTTTATATACAAAACCTCAAGGCAACAGGAAATTTCATGTTCGAAAGACAGACAATGTTACATAGGGGAAACGCAGACATGTTTATTCTGGTTCTTTTTAGTGCGAGGGAAGAGCGAAGATACAAGCAAATATATACAAAATGAATTATGTATGATCGTGTGACACACGGTTGGTACAATAGTGACTATAAATTACACTTTTATTGATAAGATTGATATGACGTATTTTTTTTTTTAATTAATAAAACTAAAAAAATTCCTCAATAAGATTAAATTTCTATTCATTTTTTTTTCTTCTGATAATCTGAATCTGGGTCCGAATTTTCTTGGGGCCAATTTTATCCATTATTAGCGTAATATGATTGACAAAACTAACATATTATATATGCTTTTTCTGACTTGATACGAATTTATGTGTACTTTTGATCACACTATTATTCTGTTCTTATTTTTATTATTTTCCATTCAAGTTAATGTTTTTCAAGATCAGTGTACTAAACACTTTTGGGACAATTTTCTGGAAAGGAATTTCGTGGGACCAAATTTTCTGGAACGGAATTTCGTAGGACCGAATTTTCTGGAACGGAATTTCGTGGGACCGAATTTTCTGGAACAGAATTTCGTGGGATAGAATTTTCTGGAACGGAATTTCGTAGGACCGAATTTTCTGGAACGGAATTTCGTGGGACCGAATTTTCTGGAACGGAATTTTGTGGGACCAAATTTTCTGGAACGGAATTTCGTGGGACCGAATTTTCTGGAACGGAATTTCGTGGGATAGAATTTTCTGGAACGGAATTTCGTGGGACCGAATTTTCTGGAACGGAATTTCGTAGGACCGAATTTTCTGAAACGGAATTTTGTGGGACCGAATTTTCCGGAACGGAATTTCGTGGGACCGAATTTTCTGGAACGGAATTTCGTGGGATAGAATTTTCTGGGACGGAATTTCATGGGACCGAATTTTCTGGAACGGAATTTCGTGGGACCGAATTTTCTGGAACGGAATTTCGTGGGACCGAATTTTCTGGAACGGAATTTCGTGGGACCGAATATTCTGGAAAGGAATTTCGTGGGACCGAATTTTCTGGAACGGAATTTCGTGGGACCGAATATTCTGGAAAGGAATTTCGTGGGACCGAATTTTCTGGAACGGAATTTCGTGGGACCGAATATTCTGGAAAGGAATTTCGTGGGACCGAATTTTTTGGAACGGAATTTCGTGGGATAGAATTTTCTGGAACGGAATTTCGTGGGACCGAATTTTCTGGAACGGAATTGCGTGGGACCGAATTTTCTGGAACGGAATTTCGTGGGACCGAATTTTCTGGAACGGAATTTCGTGGGACCGTATTTTCTGGAACGGAATTTCGTGGGACCGAATTTTCTGGACACCGATTCAAAGAAGCGCGTTTATTTTATTGATGCTTCATGAAAATTATTACATTTACAAAGAGCATTTTTAACATTGTTTTGAATAGTTTAAAACCTCTCTCTCTCTCTCTCTCTCTCTCTCTCTCTCTCTCTTCCAGCTTTAAGATAATCAAATCAATGTATTATATTTTCCATTTTAAGTATAATGGCTTCATAAAACGCTTTCAAACATGCTTATAAGATACTCCTGGAGAGAATTCTATCATCTGATATCTTATTTAGAGTATTAATTGTGGTTAATTCTATTTAAGTGAGATTAGATAGAAATATATAGCGTCAAACACTTGGAATAAACTAAATGCATGTCAATGTTCACATGCCCATATTTGGGAGATCAAAGTCTGAAAGAAAATAAAAATAAAAGAGTAATCAATTATAGGCTGATTGCACAGAAATCCCTTCCATGAATTATGAAATCGTTAGTTGATTAGATTTCAGCTTAGTACACACTGTTAGTTTTAGCAGAATACATAACGCACTTTTTTCTTCATTTTGTTTTTCACCATTCGAATTTATTCAAGTAACCTAGAAGTATATCAATCATCTCTCTTAGCAGTTATAAATCTGGCAGTTTTCTTATTCATTTTTCACAGTGTTTCATGACCATTTACTTAAGGATGGACACAACTGGATGGGCTAGGGTTAAAGACACAAAGGTTGAAGAGTTATATGAAAGTAAAATTTCTAAGATCAGGACATGGAGACAGTAAGAATGGATTTTTGAGTTTAAGAAGGTGAGAAGAGGGGAAAAACTGCGAATGGTCAGATGGAGAAAGAAGTGCAGTGAAGGAAAGAGGAGGATTATTTAAAGTGCAATTGGAATATAATAGGGAAATTATTTGCATTGGTACAGAACATGAATATAGAAAATGTGATCAAAATTAAGTAAAAGAGAAAACAAAGGCATGTGATAAAAGAAATAGATAGAAGAGAAGTTTAGTAAGAATGCGGAGAGAAAGGCTAATTAGCAAATAGATCTCAGATTAAGAATAACTTAAAGGTTTTGTCTTGGATCAATGGAGTAAGTAATTTAAGGATATTATGCATAGTATAACAGGTCTTATATATATATATATATATATATATATATATATATATATATATATGCATATATATAATGTGTATATATATATATATATATATATATGCATATATATAATGTGTATATATATATATATATATATATATATATAATATATATATATATATATATATATACTGTATAGCGTAATTTTGATTGAGCAATTTAAGACGAAAATTTTGGTAGGGGAAGAATAGGTAAGAATAAATACACACACACACACACACACACATATATATATATATATATATATATATATATATATATGATATATATATATATATATTATATATATATATATATATATATATATGTGTGTGTGTGTGCATATATATATATATATATATATATATATATATATAAGTGTGCGTAAGTACGTGCGTGTATGTATATACACATAATCAATAACTTATCCATTTATAGTGAAAGGCGAAG
>NC_090725.1:12465836-12475836 GCF_036898095.1 Palaemon carinicauda | reverse complement strand
GGAATTCCTGACTCTACCCGTATCAAGATCTGGAATTATAATGTGTTCCAGTGTAACACCTCTGGTGAACAGGGGGCTGGTACAGCAATAGCGGTTCGGCGGGATGTTGCTGTCAAGTTAATTGATGGTTTCAATCATGATCTTATCGCTGTCGAAATACAGACAGTACGGGGACCAATTATAGTCGCCACAACCTATCTGCCCCCAAGAAACCCAATATTTCCACAGCAAGATATATTATCATTAATGAGACGTAACATCCCTGTCTATCTGCTGGCTGATCTCAATGCAGCTCATCCAGCCCTTGGTTCCAACAGAGCCAACCCTATTGGCACATTAATCAATGGCCTGTTGAATAGAAACCTTATAAGGTTCTTAGGACCAGATTTTGATACGTATTTTAACAGAAGAACCTCTGGTAAGCCAGATATCCTGCTTTCAAATAGATTTCATATGTTTAATTACTCTCTTACACAAGGCCCATTATCCACTTCGGATCATCTTCCCATTATTTTTAAACTTACTGTGAGACCCATTATGGTGGTTGCTAATCCAACTTTAGATATGAACAACGCGAACTGGGAACGTTTTAAGGACACTCTCGATGACTCTCTCTCTACTTTTGACGAACCCGATAACATCTTAAAGGATAAATCTTACATAGATGATAAGATAGCTTTCTGGTATAGGATGATTAAGGAAGCCTCAGAGCTCCATATCCCATTTAAAACTTTCAGAATATTACCTTATACTAAAGAAACGGATTCCCTAAAGTTACTTCAGATCCGATTTAAGCAAGCCCTGGAATTAGTTAACAACCGAGGCCCCACGCACCAACTTTTAGAGTATATTCATGATATACAAGAACGTATTAAAATAGAATCAATTGACCTCATTAATTCTACTTGGGAGGCTCTGTTAGACAAATGTGAAGGCTTTTATAAAGATCCTGCAAAATTTTGGAACATGATCAGGAAATTGTTGGGCTCAACTTCTCAGCCAATAGCGTACATCACCCATAATAACGAGAAGATCTATTCATCTCAAGATCAGGAGGTGATCTTCAGAGGATTCTGGTCCAATATCTTTAGAATAGACCCAGTAGAAAATCTAAGGTTTGACCAACGACATGAGAGGCATGTCACTGAGTCAATCCGTGAACATGCTGATCATATAATACCTTATGATTCTGTAGATCTTGAGAGACTTGATGAAGATGACCCTTTCCTCAAACCTATTCAACTCCAAGATATTATTAAAATAATCAAAAGTTTTAAAAACAAAGCTCCAGGCCAGTCTAAAGTAAATAAACTTATCCTTAGTAATTTACCAAATTCAATGCTCTCTTTTCTTTGCAACATCTTTAATGAAACTTTCAGTATGGGCTATTGGCCAGATTTTTTTAAAAAAGCAGTACTTCCCTTTGTGGGGAAAAAGGGCAGAGATCTCACCTCAGTCTCTAACTATAGACCCATTTCGTTATTAGAGACACCGGGCAAGATACTTGAGAAAATTATTAAAGAGAGATTGGAGGATTTCCTTGAGGAAAATTTACTTAACAATAGCAATCAATACGGATTTACAAGGGGTAAAGGGACCCAACTTGCATTAGCTCGTCTTTACGAATACATTGCGGTCAAGTCAAATCTTGGGGGTCGTTGTAACCTAATATCTAGGGATGTCAGCCGAGCTTTCGACAAGGTATGGCATGAGGGCCTTAAATACAAATTAATAGAAGCACAACTCCCAAATCTAGCTACTAGGCTATTGTGTAACTTTCTTGATAATCGAGTGGCCATGATCAAGATTAAAGAATATATTGGACCAGAATTTCCACTACTATCTGGTGTACCTCAGGGCAGTGTTCTCTCTCCTTCACTTTACAATTTTTATATCAGAGACACCCCTCCTCCTGCTCCTGGTTGTCTGCAAATCATGTTCGCAGATGACCACACCCAGGTAATATCTATTCCTAATAAGAACAAACGAATGTTGCAAATTAAAACAGTCAGGGAAATTCAAAAAGTAAATAATTACGAAAAGAAATGGAAAATAACAACAAACTTGAACAAATTCCAGCTCCTCCCCATTTCAGCTCGCAGTCCTGCAGAAATCATTGTTGACAATGTTAGAATTCCATTCAAACAAAAGGCCACAATACTTGGGTGTAACTTTAAGAAATCAGGTATACTTTCACACATCATAGAGAGAATAGCTGTTTCTAGAAAAACTTTTGCTAAATTACTACGATTTAGACACTTATCAACTAAAACCCAACTCCGTTTATATAAATCTTTAGTAAGGCCGCAGTTAGAGTACCCCACCGTAATATTTGGAGCAATCAGCAAAACTTCCCTTAATAAAATGCAGGCAATTCAAAATAAGGCTTTGAGGAGAGCCTACAAAGAGAGCCCTCCCTATTACAATACAATTAGGGATCTACATGCTTATTCCAAATTGGATCCTCTTAATGTCCGGTTTCACAGGCTTGGCCAGAAAACCTGGGACAAACTTGCTTCAGACGATGACGACCTTTGCACCCGAACTAGAACTCTCACTACTGAACATACTCGTGACCATTATTGGTGGAAGAGACTGGAGCCTGGGATCAATTGCGATCCTCCTAGGCCCAGATTCATTTCATCTGATTAATTTCATTAGAGATTCAATTTAAAATTAAATTGTAATTTCATTTAAGCATTACTTCATCATCATCATAAAAAAAAAAAAAAAAAAAAAAAAAAAAAATATACCTTCATTAACCATCATACCCTACTTAAACAACATAATAGTGACAGTCACTCAATTAACGTAATGGTGACAGTCGAATGGTGTCCTTCTGCTTGGCGTGAACCAAAAAACCTTTCCTATTCCTTCCTGTCTCTTCCCGTCTTGAAATAACTCTACTACTATCTAATGTCGCATGAGGGTCTGCCCCTCTCTTTTATTCTTTCCCTGTACTTCATTTTCCCCCCCTTTTTCCCTTCTCCTTTCCCATCCCAGGTACCTGCCCTCGGGCTATAAACTGGATTGTATCCAGGGGTACTTATCCTTTCCCCATATTCCCCACTTCCCTGTCCTCATCGTACTCGTACTCGTACGCACACATGCTGATATGTTAAGTGTCCAAACGAAAAAGTTAATAACAATGTATGGTGGAGACATATTTCTTAAACAGAACGATGATTCAGTAATCAAGCTTTCTAGTGTTGTGTTAGATTCAGTTTCCCAACCCTGGGGTAAATTACCCCTGTGGGGTAATGGACCCGTATTTTTGGGGTAATCAAGGTGTAGCCCTTTCTGTAACCAAGCCCAGAATAGAGAAAACTGCACAGGCCAAACAAGCTCAACCCTCACACTGAAAAACCAGAGCAAACATAAAGTGATTACTAAATAATATATATTAATATTGTTACATTGAATATTCTGCACTGATGATGGTTCATTTTGATATCCATTAAAATGGAAAAGTTTGCATTTGTTTTGGATCCTTAACTATAAGCAGCCAATAGCGGGCTACATGATCCATACAGTTCATCAGGTGGCTGCAAAAAATACATCCGATGTTACCGGGTACATGTTCAATGGGGTAATTGATTAGTTGGAAATAAAATTTTGGGGTAATCATTTTAAAAAGGTTGGGAAACACTGTGTTAGAAGCTCATTTGAAAGGCCTATTTTCGCTTGGTATGAACTGCCACTTTAAAGCAACCCTATGGTCTAATTAAGAAAAAAGAAGTAGAAATGCTTTATGAAATTAAAGAAAAGAGAAAATGGGCAAAATTACTATTACTAATAATGAATGTTTAAAGAGTTCTTTAGAGAGATTCAGCACGAAAACACCTATGAATTTGACAAAGGCCTTACTTACTAAAGACCAGCACGAAAAAGTGAAACGTTTTAATCAAAATGAAAGTATTATAACTCGTAGGGCTGATGAAAGTAATGTATTTACTATCCTGGACAGGAATTATTATGAGAGAGAAATAAACCAGCAGCTCTTGGACCATACTAAATTTAAGGAAATTCCTAAAGACCCAACCGAAGATCTCAAACGTCAAATAAATAAACACATTGGTACCATTAATTTTAACAGCAAAACTCTCAAGATTAGTAAGTGTGTTGGAAAGTATGAACCTGGATATGTGTATGGTAACCCAAAAATTCACAAGCGCTTAGTAGACCCTCCATTATGACCTATACAGGGTTGCCAGATTATTTCGACTGGATTATCGCACATGAGTCTTAAAATTTTCGTTTTTTTTTTTCAACCAAAATTATCGTACACAGTTTCAATATAATTATCAAGGAGTTACATGATTGACTTATTTCAAAATATTTGAGTATAATTGTTTAATTAAACACACACACACACACACACACACACATATATATATATATATATATATATATATATATATATATATATATATATATGTGTGTGTGTGTGTGTGTGTGTGTACCTAAGGTATGTATCGTACATCGTACTAGACCTAAAATAATCGTACAAGTACGATAATTATCATACGAATGGCACCCCTGGACCTATATCTCAAGTGGGCACTGTTACCTATGAGGTATCAAAACAGATAAACAGTATACTTGAGAAATACATCCCGAGAAAATACACAGTTGATTTGACTTATGAGTTTGTAAGCCTCTTGAAAAACAGAACACCTTTTGGTAAAATAGCATCATTGGACGTAGAAATCCTTTTTACTAATATTCCTGTTAATGCAATACAGTACAACATTAACAATTCATCTTCTCTCAAGGGGTTAACTACTGCACTGTAATTGTTCAGTGGCCACTTTCCTCTTGGTAAGGGTAGAAGAAACTCTTTAGCTGTGGTAAGCAACTCTTCTAGGAGAAGGACACTCCAAAATCAAACCATTGATCTCTAGTCTTGGGTAGTGCCATATCCTCTGTACCATGGTCTTCCACTGTCTTTGGTTAGAGTTCTCTTGCTTGAGGGTACACTCGGGCACACTATTCTATCCTATTTCTCTTAATCTTGTTTTGTTAAAGTTTTTTATAGTTTATATAGGAGATATTCATTTTTATGTTACTTTTCTTAAGATATATTATTTTTCCTTGTTTCCTTTCCTCACTGGGGTATTTTCCCTGTTGGAGCCCCTGGGCTTATAGCAGTCTGCTTTTCCAACTAGGGTTGTAGCTTAGCAAGTAATAATAATAATAATAATAACCTAATCATGAAGAATGTGTACCATCACCATCCTCATGAGATCCCCCTGCTACTCTAAAAGCTCTTTTAGAACTTTGCACGACGAAGACACCTTTCAGAAGTATTAATGGTGACTTGTACTTGCAATGTGAAGGTTTAAGTGTGGGAAATGCCCTAGGCCAGTGGTTCCCAACTTTTTTTCTGTCATTTCCCCCCTGCACCCAGTTCAACCGTCCAGATTTCCCCCTTCATGCCCCGCCCAGCCCTCATGCCCACTCGTCTGACTCAGAAATGGCATGACACTCCAATTCTCCCCTTTAATATCATGTCTTTGAGAACTGTTATGATCATATCACAATTGAATGGCTAACAACAAATTGCCGCACGTACTATGAGGACATTTTCCGCTTGTTTTAGTTAGTAGGTGGTGTAATTATTTCCCCCCCGGAAGCTTCAAATTTCCCCCCAGGGAGAAATTTCCCCCAGGTTGGGAACCACTGCCTTAGACTTTACATTTGCTGAGTTTTACTTGTGAAACTTAAAGAATACGGTGTTTGAAAATAACCTTCTTTTAAAACCTTTTATGTATATTTGATTTGAAGAAGATCGTTTTATTGTTATTGATGACGAAAACTATTTTAAGGTTGAAATCTATATTTGAAGAAGAATCTGTATTACAATTTACTTATGAGATGGAAACCAACAATTCTTTGCCTTTCCTGGATATTCTAGTTACTATGTCCTGGCTAGTACAGTGGTAACGTGTTTGCCTCGCATTTGCGTGGCAAGAGATTGATCCCCGCCCAGGGCCGTGAGTTTAAGCAGTTTACTGGGGAGACTACTGCTGTGGTAGGGCACTTCAGTGGGGGATTGGGCTTGCCGGCTGACGTTCTGGTGAGCATCTATTCTGATGGAACTGAAACCAGACACCTTTAACCTTTAAGGTGCTGTAAGATACTCTGTTTACGTTAAGTGCACTAACATTGGAGACTGTATATCAATTTCAATAGTATTTGTTCTGGCAGATACAAATTAGGAGTAATCAAAACATTATTGCACAGGAGATATAAAATTTGCAGTGACTGGGAATCCTTTAATGATGAAGTTGTAAGAATCAAACAAATGTTAACCAACAATAACTTTCTTATGCAAGTAATTGATAACACTGCTATGGAATTTCTCGATAAAATGCTTGTGAATGGGTCGTTACTAACTAAAAAAGGAAAATCAAATAAACTTCTATTTCCAAGGTCAGATGTGTAGTAGCTACAAGGTTGAAGAAAATAATAATAATAATAATAATAATAATAATAATAATAATAATAATAATAATAATAATAATAATAATAATAATAATAATAATAATAACAATCTTTATTTCAGCAAAAGCCATATACAGAGTTACAATAAGAGTACAGTGATCTTACACTTTTGACATCGGTAAAAATAAGATGAGATATGCAATAATATCAGTGATATATTATAAACATCAATTAGCAGGTTGACCACAGAGTTCTAATGTCTGGGTAATAAAATCACAATAGAATTAACGCTTAACAATGATGATAACATACATATCAGCATACAAAAAGAGAGGGACAAAAAAAAATGGCGATGACAATGATAAATATATTGGAACAGAAATTGCTTGACTAATGAAAGAACACTAGAAAAAAAAAATAGAGTCACAGAGCAGGTGGTGTGAAGGAAATACAGGACTTCCCGACAGCAAAGATGTAACACAATAAAACACGTTATCATAACATTACTGGGTATTATCCCTAAGCTATTTAATGATGAAGATTTGGCATAGCCACACTATCAAAGATATAACAAAGATTATATCAGGCCATATCAACCCTGCAGATATAGAAGATGGAGTAAAACTGAGGATTTATTACAAGAATAAGAAATTAAAAAAAAAAATTATCAAAAATATAACTGTCAACAGACCTATAGTCCATATCTTTTAGCGAGTCATATTTGCACCGACTCGCAGCGGTGCCCTTTTAGCTCGGAAAAGTTTCCTGGTCGCTGATTGGTTAGAATGATCTTGTCCAACCAATCAGCGATCAGGAAACTTTTCCGAGCTAAAAGGGCACCGCTGGGAGTCGGTGCAAATATGACACGCTAAAAGAAATGGACTATAGAGATGTTTCTGATAGCTATCGTGTTGTGTACTCCTATTTGCGTAACCGAGAAGGATGTAACTCCTCCAAATATATTGGATACACCACATGTACTGTGGGAGAGAGATTCCGAATGCACACACAGACTGGGTCAATTAAAAATCATATTATTATTATTATTATTATTATTATCCAAGCTACAACCCTAGTTGGAAAAGCAAGATGCTATAAGCCCAGGGGCTCCAACAGGGAAAAATAGCCCAGTGAGGAAAGGAAATAAGGAAATAAATAAATGAGGAGAACAAATTAACAATAAATCATTCTAAAAAAAAGTAACACTGTCAAAACAGACATGTCACATATAAACTACAGTATTAACAATTTCAAAAACAAACATGTCATATATAAACTATAAAAAGACTCATGTCCGCCTGGTCAACAAAAAAGCATTTGCTCTAACTTTGAACTTTTGAAGTTCTACTGATTCAACTACCCGATTAGGAAGAATATTCCGGGGTGAAGCTAGGCAGACAAAAACACAACTCGCGGAACATTCGCTCCGGAATCTTAAAATGACTGAAGCTATTTTTTATTAAGGATGTGAAGCCTACTTTAAATTTTCAAGGAGAAGATTGTGATAGGCTTCTAAAAATTTTCAAACACTGACTTTTGTGCACTTTTTATATAACTCTATTACTGACTAAGATGTATTTTATCAATTATCTATTGATGATTTTATATACATACATACATACATATATATATATATATATATATATATATATATATATATAGATATATATATATATATATATATATATATATAATATAGTATATATATATATATATATATATATATATATATAGATATATATATATATATATATATATATATATATATATATATATATATATATAATGTATGTATATATATATATATATATATATATATATATATATATATATATATATATATATATATCTATATATATATATATATATATATATCTATATATATATATATATATATATATATATACATACAGTATATATCTTCAGCCGCTATTGGTCCACTGCAGAACAAAGACGACTTCAGACATGTCCTTCCACTTACGTCTGTTGATGGTCTTTCAATGCCAGTTTATATTAGCAAATTTTCTGAGTTTATCAATCCATCGTCTTCTCTTCCTTCCCCTGCTTCTTTTGCAATCTCTAAGTGTCCATTCTGTTATTGTTAATGTCCATCTATTATTTATCATTCTCACTATATGACCGCGGAGGTAGCAGCAGTAGGGGACTCAGCATTATGAAGCTTCATCTGTGGTGGATTCAGCATTATGAAGCTTCATCTGTGGTGGATAATGTGGGAGGGTGGGCTGTGGCACCCTAGCAGTACCAGCTGAACTCGGCTGAGTCCCTGGTTAGGCTGGAGGAACGTAGAGAGTAGAGTTCCCCTTGTTTGTTTTGTTTCATTTGTTGATGTCGGCTACCCCCCAAAATTGGGGGAAGTGCCTTGGTTTATGGATGGACTATATGTCCTGTCCATGTCCATATATATTACTTTCTGAGCGGGGATACTTTAACGTGATGGAAGTGTTCGTGTATCACCATGATCAGCAAAACTTTACAAAGCAGGGCCAACCCCCAACCATACTCGGTTGATTTGCTGCGAGCGATTAGGGCTCGGCCAGACTAAGCGCGATGAGCGGCGAGGTTAGCGGCATGACTCGGCGGCAAGCCAGCGACAAAATGTTGGGTGGCCACACCGGAACCGCCACACCTCTCTTGCCTCCTTCACTCCTAGTCTCAGCTTTCGAAGATAGCCTTCCTCGTAAACATGACGATGGTGTTTGAGTAGGAAATTACTTCCGATTGAAAGTCGTTATTTTAATCTGACGCTCGAGCCGCCGCGATTTTTTAAAACATGAAACATAGTCTGGCGGCAACTGCAGCGGCTTGAGGCTTCCCGCGCCTCCTATCTGGCCACCTACATAAGATACCTAAGGTTTCAATTTGCCGCGGGAACCTCTTGCCACTAACCTCGCCGCTAGCCGCGCTTGGTCTGGCCGGGCTCTTAGACAAAATTATCCCCACATCACCAATCCGCAGTTGGCCAGCATGGTGATGAAAACTAGCCAAGCATCAGGCATGAATAGGGACATATCTGAGGCCTCTGTCCTGCAGTGTACTAGAAACAGCTCTCTCTCTCTCTCTCTCTCTCTCTCTCTCTCTCTCTATCTCTCTCTCTCTCTCTCTCTCTCTCTCTCTCTCTCTCTATCTCTCTCTCTCTCTCTCTCTCTCTCTCTCTCTCTCTCTCTCTCTCTCTCTCTCTATATATATATATATATATATATATATATGTGTGTGTGTGTGTGTCTGTGTGTGTGTAATATACAGGCGTGTGTGTGTGTGTGTAATATACAGGTGTTTGTGTGTTTGTGTATATATGTATATATATTTTAGTTAGAAATTACAGTACAAAGAACATTTAGTTTTTGATAATCAAATGATATTCCTGAATCTGAATCAAGAACAAATGAACATTTAGTTCTTGATAATTAAAAGATATTCCTGAATCTGAATCAAGAACAAATGAACATTTAGTTTTTGATAATCAAAAGATATTCCTGAATCTGAATCAAGAACAAATGAACATTTAGTTCTTGATAATTAAAAGATATTCCTG
>NC_090725.1:12455836-12460836 GCF_036898095.1 Palaemon carinicauda | reverse complement strand
CACTTCCGTCTCCTGAGTGTTGATCTGGGTTTTACTGAATCCCTTAATAGAGATTTAGCTAGAATTAGTGCATGGTGCATATTATGGGGCATGAAGTTGGATCCGAACAAAACTTAAAGTATGATTGTAAGAAAGTCGAGGACAGTGGTTCCTCAACATCCGGGTCATAGCATTGATAATGTTTCTTTAATTCTTATGATTCTTTTAAAATTTCAGGTCTGATACTCGACAGCAAATTAATTTTGAGAAGCACATTAGGTCTGTCTTTTTCAATTGCACACAAAAAAAACGGCTTAATGAGAAAGTCTATTACGATTTTCGGTGATCAATATATTCTGAAGAAGTGTTTTAATTCTTTCATTCTACCTTGTTTCGAGTATTCTTCTTCCGTCTGGTCTTCAGCTGCTGATCCTCATCTTAATTTGTTGGACAGGAACTTACGGTCTATTAAATTTCTTACTCCTGATCTAGATATTAATCTCTGTCACCGTTGTTCAATTAGTTCGTTATGTAAGTTACATAAGATTTTTCATAATTCTGATCATCCTTTACATTCAGATCTTCCCGGACAATCTAGCGTGTTCACAATACCAAACATGTTAAAACTAATAGCCAGGCCTTCTCCATCATGAGGCTCAATGCTACACAGTATTCTAGAAATTTTATTCCAGTTGTGACCAAGTTGTGGAATGATCTTCCTAATCGGGTAATTGAACAGTTAGAACTTCAAAAATTCAAACATTCAGCAAATGTTTTTATGCTGAACAGGCTGACATAAGTGTTTTTATAATTTACATATGAAATATCTGTTTTGATGTTGTTACTGTTTTTTAAAATATTGTATCTTATTTGCTCATTATTTCTCATACTGATTATTTATTTCATCATTTCCTTTCCCCACTGTGCTATTTTTCCCTGTTGGAGCCCTTAGGCTTATATCATCTTGCTTTTCCAACTAAAGTTGTAGCTTAGCTTGCCATAATAATAAACTGTGAAAACGCTTCATCGAAGCAACTTCACCCCTTTTTTTTTTTTTTTTTTTTTTTTTTTTTTTTTTTTTTTTTTTTTTTTTTTTGTCTAGCATCGATACAGCACTTTACTTCCTTCCATCACCACATGCATCACCACAATGTCTTGTAGAAACACACAAATTCTTTTATTGTCTTGTTTGCCCTCTATCCCATCTTTTCATATATATATATATATATATATATATATATATATATATATATATATATATATATATATATATATATATATATATATATATATGTATGTATATATATACATATACATGTTTATATATATATATATATATATATATATATATATATATATATATAAACATGTATATGTATATATATGTATATATATATATATATATATATATATATATATAAACATGTATATATATATATATATATATATATATATATATATACATATACATGTTTATATATATATATATATATATATATATATATATATATATATATATATATACATGTTTATATATATATATATATATATATATATATATATATATATATATTACATAAATCAACCACTTTATTCATCTTCCATTGATATTAATATTTATTCCCCTATCTTAATAGGTTTTTTTTTTCCTTTATTCGTATAACATTACTACGGCAACGTTTAATTTCGATGTTTTTCTCTTCAAAACCCTTTTAAACTTTTGTACTTTTTTCTCACCGTTATCCGTACATTAAAAGAGAGAGAGAGAGAGAGAGAGAGAGAGAGAGAGAGAGAGAGAGAGAGAGAGAGAGAGAGGGGGGGGGGGGAATGAAGTTTTATCATTCTTCGTCATATAATATTTTATCTCAAACTATCAAACTATTTCATGCTTGATATGGAAATTTTCTCTTTGAGATAAAACATTTTATGACGAAGAATAATAAAACTTAATTCCCCCCCTCCCTCTCTCTCTCTCTCTCTCTCTCTCTCTCTCTCTCTCTCTCTCTCTCTCTCTCTCTCTCTCTCTCTCAAGATTCTTGATACTGATTGACCCAATTTAAACTTACCAACCCGGCGCGTTTGAGCTGACAATTCAAACATTATAATGGCAGAGCTATTTTTACCTTTTACAGCAAAAAAAAAAAATGCAGTTTTAATTTTTCCATAGTATCATAATCTTTTGGGCAATAATAGATAGCAATTGAGAAGCGATGGTTAATAATCTGATGTTTGTTCCGTAATTCGAGTTTCCCGCCATATGCCCATTCCCGATCAGCTGTTCGCGCAAGAGCGAAGTAGTTGCTGAATAGCGTTCATTACTTTCGGTAACCATATCCATGCAGACGAGATGACGATTCAGTCAAGGATTGTAATATTTGTATTAATTTAATTTCTTTCTTTTATTGGAAACGTTAATCATGTGTTGTATAAACGCCGACTCCGGATCAATAAAGATTAAAGGAAATGTTTCCTTGGCAACTGTGCGTCCACCCGGGTGGTCTGCTGCAGCAGCAGGGTTGCCATACGTACGATAATTATCGTACATGTACGATTATTTTAGGTCCGGTACGATGTACGATACATACCTTGGGTATATGCAATGTATGTGTGTGTGTGTTTGATTAAGCAATTATACTAAAATACCTTGAAATAAGCTATATATGTTACTCCTTAATAATCTTGTTCAAATTGTGTACGATAATTTTGGTTTAAAAAACGATAATTTTAAGGCTCATGTACGATAATCCAGTGGGAATAATCTGGTAACGCTGTGCAGCAGACTAGTTATTTCGTATCTAAACCGAAAGTAGGTCAGCTGGGTCCATGACCACGCATATTGCGTAATTATCCTTGTCCTGCAGATATTCTTTGTCTCCTCATAAGAGACCTGCAGTGATCACGTTCAGATAGTTTATGATATAAGATCATGGTATATATAGATAAGTATTTTCGAATCTGAGATATCCGTAATTATGATTAAACAAATGTTTGTTACCTATGAATAAAATCGTTACTTTGTCAGATTTAACCAGTGGTTCATTTTAAATCAGATTTTTATCTTTACAAGCAATTATTGAAAGATGACATATGGTAGGACTAACGGATAAGTAGGCCTACTGAAGAAATTTAAATTGTGTCACCATTATAGACCTACTGACATCCAAAGTGAAAATCTCGTTACATAACCATATTACGCATTTGTTAACCCAAAAAGCTTCCTCTAAGACAGTAAAGACTAGCTTAATTGCAATAATTATTTGTATTCGTTCCAAATAGATCTAAAATATGTGCGGTGACGAAACGAATGATATTAATTGGACTGAATATTCTTGGTAGGATCGATGTTTTATGTATTACGTAATTATATATATATATATATATATATATATATATATATATATATATATATATATATATATATACATATATATATATATATATATATATATATATATATATATATATATAATGTGTGTACAGCTTTTCCAACTAGGGTTCTAGCATTAGCCTACTTGTAATATATATATATATATATATATATATATATATATATATATATATATATATATATATATATATATATATATATATATATATATATATATATTCGTGGTATGCCGATAAAATGATGATTTTCGTTGCTATTTACTTACTCTTGTTATCACTGTTTAATAACGCTACTGTTATGCATCAATACTTCTTTTCATGCTAGTTGAATTTGTATTCGCAACTTTTATTTCTATACAGCCAACTGACAGCTAAGGAAATATGAAACACTTACTACGCAATTTATTTCTGAAAACCGATAATTATTTCTTTACTTACTTTCGTCTGCTAGAAAGCGAGGGTTGTAGTTCTTAGCTGGTGTTCGTTCAAGGGGTGTCTCACAAGACTTGAACTTGCGTTGGTTTGCTCGGCATAGTACTGTAGAGAGGTCCACATCAGACCTCCTCTTCTTACTGCACTTACACAAATAAATAATTTATCTATATAAATTATTTATTTGTAACCTTCTTTACTTGTTCTCATAATTATTCGTTTGTTTCTTGATGACGACTTTTAGTTAATCGTTCGTTTAATTTTCACATACTTTTTTTTTTTATTATTCTTTTAATAGTTGTGTCTCATATATTAATCTTTGCGTTCTAGTAATGGGACAAAATATAAATGTGTTGATCAATTCCCACCGAAGCTGAACATCCTAATATATATATATATATATATATATATATATATATATATATATATATATATATATATATATATATGTATGTATGTATATATATATATATATATATATATATATATATACATGCATACATACATATGTATAAATATATATATATATATATATATATATATATATATATATATATATATATATATATATATATATATATATATATATAGCTCAGAATTGATAAAACTCTTTTAAGTTAATTAAAAAAAGAAAAGATAAAGTTGTGTCAATAAAAAAGCATTAACATATTGAAGTAAGGCAGACCTTTTTAAATATCAGCACGGGTTCAGAGGGATGCGTGGACTGAGGTTGAGCTTTGGTCTCGAACCAACCAACCAAGATTATTTTACTTAGATATGGTATTATTCCTTAGGAGATTCAGAATGACTTACAGAACACCAGTGTGTGGATTGGCTTTCTTTGGACTTTCCTCTTTAATAACTCGAACAATTTTACAGAAAAATTTCTGAAACAAACAGCACAACGAGTTTTTTTTTTTTTCTTTTTTAGAATCATTACCCAACAGGGTACTTGGACATAAATATCAGTGTTCAGAAAAAAAATATTAACGATGCATTTACTAAAGAACCTTTTATTCTGTTCAACCAACAAATTTCGTTATTTAGCTTTTATTGCATCTTCATTAAATCATACAACCCATTTATTTGAAATCTGAAGAAAAAAAAATATTCATTCTATTTTACTGGTTCCCTTAATGTGCCATAGTCGTGAATACATTTTTTCTTGACGAAAGAAGTGTCAGTCCCCACTTCGTAATCCT
>NC_090725.1:12425836-12450836 GCF_036898095.1 Palaemon carinicauda | reverse complement strand
TTTTCTATGCGTCTGGAAGTTCTGGCGAACAAAAGCTTCAGTCTCTCGACCGTGTTTCATTAATATTACTCGGTAGCGAACCCACCATAACCCAAAACTTATTGATTTCGTCCAGAATTCATCATCAGAAATGTTCCGATCACCTATAGGTACAAAATATTCCAGATTTTTAAGACTAAAAATATTTTGTTTTAATATAAAAATTTACCTTATTTTCAACTGGATATCTTGTTTTAAATGCATCTCTGACCATTATAGTTGGTGCAAACTATTTTTTTTGTTTTGTTTCCCCACCCATTTATATAAAACAATTCTCGGAGTTCCTGAAGGGAAACCATAATTTTTTTTAGTTGGGAAACATTCTAAACTAGTTTAGTATACCTTGCATTAATTTTAGATCTTAAATCGCTGAAAAAAATTTGTAGAAATACCTACCTTATGTGTCGTGGGAAACGCAAGTTATTGGCTGGGGGAAAGCAGGGCGAGGGAATAAAGGATAATTTCTAACCTAACAACACCCACATAATCAAAACTAGTGCACTGGGTTCTCCCCTTTACTTATTGGCGGAGGTATCACAAGTCCAGTGCCCTGCTTGTGGCAAAAATTAGTTGGGGGTACTGCTCTAGAAAATTTTTAGCCTTTGTTTTAATATTGTGTAAAAGGAAACAAACAGGTATAAGAAAATTTATTCATAAACTTGATAGAATCCTAAAAGAACAAAATCAAAATCAAATATCTTTTACTTACTGTTCAAGTTTGATCTACTCACTTATAAAGGAAAGCCAATCTTCTTGTATTCATTTGCACAAGAAGATCCATTATTTTCTCCTTGATCTCTGGATGAGAACTGAAGAAAATCTTTATTGAAAGTGCTGTAAGTACATATAGCCTTTTCAAATTCATAGTGTTTCTTAGAAAATTTTTTATAGTTTACAGTGTTGAAAAGCAGTGTTCGGGAATTGTCAAGAGAACTGAAACAAAATGTAGAAAAAATAGGAAAAAAATTAACTAAATAGAATAGCTGAATGTAGGATACTGTAATAATGTAATTCTACACTATCACATTCTAGAAAATGGTACACCGTGTTCTAGCACAAACCATGTGGTGTAGAAAAAAACTTAACTAACTTCCACCGATATGCCCCGGTTAGCAACCTTGGCACTGTGGGAGAGACAGTGTTCTCTCTCCCACTCAGCCGCATGTGCAAATTTCAGTTTGCGGATAAAAGCCAAACATCAAGCAGCTGGAACTGGGAAGTCCACAGTTCCATTCAAAGATTTTTGTATTAATTTATAAATCGAAGGATGTCTAATGACATTGAGCTTGAGGATTGTGTACAGTATTATACAGTACAAGTATAAAGAAAAAACAGTAGAAAAATAATTATATTGAATGTTATCGATAATATCAAATGAAAATAAGGGGTCCTTGAGAGATGCTGTTGCTTCCCCTAGCGAAGCAGCCCCACTTCTCCCCTCTGGTGAGGCCATGTGTCTTTCTCCTTTAGTACAGGTGTGGTCATCCTTGGGGCTTCCGGGTCCGGCCTCTAAGGACTCTTTGCCGCAGCTCATCATCCGTGATGCTAGTGTGCAGCCTTTGTCGACTTCGGAGGTGGCTCCTCTGTCGTACGTCAATGTAGTGGTGTCTGAGGCATCTTTTGCTGCTGATGATGATGCCCCTGCCTCTTCAGACTCTTCAGCTGTTGCTGCCGACTGCGCTTCCCCCGTTCCTGAACATCCTTCGAGGGGGAAGCTAAGTCTTTCGTCTGTCTCTCCTGCGAGTGTTTCTCCTCGGAGGAGGAGTTCATTCATAGAGACTCCTCTGCGGAGGACTTCTGCTTCTAAAGGTCAGTTTGTTGATCCACTGGCCCCCAGAGGGCGTCAGCGATATCGCCGAGCTCGCCCTCCACTTCGTCTTAGAGGTCTCCCTTTGCCATCGGTGAAAAGGCACCTCTTCGGCTCTTCAGCCTCGTCTTCGCAGCCTTCTCCCCGCAGCCTCCTCTTCCGTCGTCTTCTGGCCCTCGACCTTTGCCCGTTCCTGGACCTTCTCCTGACGACGCTGCCACTAGTCCTCGGACTGCGGTCTTAGACTCTTCTGTGGATCGCGGTGGATGTTCGCCCTTCCAAAGAGAACATCCCTGTTCCGGACCTGCCTTCACCATTCCTGTCACGTGATGTTGCAAAACATCCCTCGCCTTTGAGAACGCACCTTCCTTCTCGGCGTTCTAAACCTTCAGTTGGGCGCCAGAGCTCATCGGTGCACCAGCGCTTGCCAACATGTCGTCAGCTCCCCGTCAAAGCTTTCCAGCAGTTCAACGCTCTCCTACGATTCAGCGCTCTCCAGTTCGTTCTCGCCCTTCAAGACACCAGCATTTGCCAGTTCGCCAGCAGTCGCTAGCTGATCTACGTTCGCCAGTGCACCTGTGCTCACCAACACACCTGCACTCACCAGTGCTACAGTGCTCTCCTGCACTCCAATGCTCCCCTGCGGTTCTGCGCTCTCCTTCTTGTCAGCGCTCTCCAGCTCAAACACGCTCTTTACTGCGCACCAGCGTTCTTCTCAGCGGCAGCGCTCTCCTGTGCGCCAGCGTTCTCCTGCACGCCAACGCTCTCCAACTCGTTAGTGCTCTCTAGCTCTATAGCGCTCACCTGTGTCTGCTTACACACCAGCCTTCTCCGGCTCGCCAGCACTCTCCTGCGCACCAGCATTTACCTACTCACCAGCGCCCTCCTACGCACAAGCGCTTTCCGACTTGCCAGCACTCTTCTGCGCAAGAGTCAAAAAAGACCTGAAATGCAAACTTTTGGACAGGTCACCATCACCCCATTCCCCTCCCCACAAACGCATTACAGCGCGCCTGCCGGGAAAGGGAGGAAGAGGTTCATCAGAAGGGCTCAGGATTCCAAAGATTCCATCTTCAAAGGCGGACCCACCGCAACCATCGGTCAAGACTCCTCATAGGGGCTCATTGATCCCTTTCTCTTTAGGAGCTCTCTCTGACAGTGCCACTGTCAGCTGACAGCCTTGGTTCAGTGCCATGGTCAGAGCAGTTGTACAGTCCGTTGGGCTACGTTATCATCACGCTCTTTGGAGACATCACAACATCCAACGGCTCCAGCAGATCTTTGGCAAAGAACTTTGGCTGCTTTGCCCTTGAAGAGAAAAAGAGGAGTCTCAGATGCAGTAACATCCCCTAGGGTGAAACTGATTCCTGTTAGGCCTTCAAGGCCTGTCTCTCCTGATTCGCTCTCCTGCCTCATCCCTGCCGAGGGAGTCTTGAGAGGCTCGAATTTGCTCCCTTCACCTTCGGGAAAAATTCTCCTCGCACAGGGAGTTCTCCAGGAAGGACATCTTCATCCGGCCTTCAATGCTGGAGTCCTATCTCCTTACTCGGAAGGAATCAAAGGACTCCAAGACTCTTCCAAAGTTCTCCTCAAGGACCTCCAGCCCTTCAGGAACTACCAGTCACTCTAGGAATCTTCACGACCCCCTCCAAGAGGAGCTCTTTGGGGTGGAAGAAGGAGACTTCGCTGCCAATCCCACTTCCGAGGGGGAGCAGAAAGAGTCGGAACATGCCTTCTGGCAAGTCCTGACTCTCATCAGGGTACTCAATGGGTTTACTGACCCGGAGGTACCCCCACGAGAGGGCTAAGACACGGTCTTAGATTGTGTCTTTGGTACTCAGAAGCCCTCTAAGATCACAACACCCTTGCCCTGGTCTCAAAGGCTAAAGAGTGCCCAGGCAAAAATCACCCAACAACTCTCCGAGCTCTCCTCCTCTCAACGTTCCGGCTCTACCGCTAAGCTTCTCCCACCTCCTCGCATCCAGTAGCAGAGGTATTTTGAAGTTTTACACGAGCCAAATCCAGCTCTTTCACTCCACCACTTTCTGGAAGACCTCACCAAGGGAGTCCCTTTTGAGAGGCTCTCCAACCGTCGGGTCACCTTCTCGGCAGCTGAGATCCTCAACCAGGAAAAGGTGACAAAGTATACCATGCAGACTACTTCATGGCGTGATCTTTGGTGGGGACGCTGGAAATCCTGGTGCAAACTGAGGATTTTTCCAAGGAATGCACTAGGAAAGCTATGGAAACTTTCCTTCTCTCAGGCACACGCACCATCGAGTTTCTCGCCCATCAAATCTCGAACTTATGGGCGAACACCATTCTGAAAGGTCGAGATGCTGTGTCTGAGAGATTCAATCTGCAGGTCCCGAATACCACGATCGCTAGGCACAGGAACTCCTCATTAAAGGGATGCTCTCTTTTTGAGCCAAAGAACGAGGATCATGCTGCTGAGAGATGGAGGAAGTCTCACTAGGACTCCCTCCTCCATAGGGCTTTGACATCCAAGCCCTATAAACCACCAGCTTCTCAGCAGTTCTGTCCAGCTAAGACCTCAATGAACAAGACAGCAGCAAAGACAGTGGTGTCTAAGAAGCCCTTTCCGACCAAAGACAGGAAAGGCACTAAGTCCTATAGGGAAGGTAAATTTCCTAGAAGGAGCGGCTGAGGCCACAAACACTAGGAAAGGCATTTCCCTCGCTTGTCCGCCAGTGAGGGGATACCTACAAAGTTGATGGGACAGGTGGAAGAAACTTAGGGTCAAACCCTGAACAATCTCCGTGATTCGTCCATGGTATCGCGTCTCTTTCACAACATCTCTCTCTCCCCTGTTCGGGAATCCATTGTCAACAAACTCCTTTGCGATGGGATCAGCGAGTCCAGACCTTGTTGAAGAAGGGCACTCTCCAGGAGGTCTTTGACAAGTCCTCATGCTTCTTCAGTCGACTCTTTCTTGTGAAAAAAGGCGTCTAGAGCCTGGAGACCCGTCACCTCTCATCTCTGAACAAGTTTGTCAAGCAAACTCCATTCAGCATGGAGACGACAGACACAGTCATACAAGCGCTAAGACCATGGGACTTCATATACACACTGGACCTAAAGGACGCGTGCTTCCAGATCCCAATCCATCCGTCTTCAAGGAAATACTTAAGATTCATACTAGACAACAAGAAATACCAGTTCAAGGTTCTTGACTTCGGTCTTTCCACAGCACCTCAAGTGTCATCTTGGGTGCACAGGATTGGCATCCGTCTCCTCCGTTATCTGGACGACTGACCTTCTTTAACACCGAGACAAACCTCTGAGGTTTTGCCAAGATCTGGGAATCATGGTAAACCTGGAGAAGTGCTCCTTGCTTCCTACGCTGAGACTGGTACACCTAGGCATCATATTAGACACCAATCTCCACAAAGCCTTCCCATCAGACAGCAGGATAATGAGGCTGAGAAAGGTCGCAAGACCCTTTCTCAGACGAGAAGAACTTCCAGCCCAGACGTGGCTATGTCTTCTCAGGCATCTTTCATCTCTGCCCCGTCTGGTACCCAACGGTCACCTCAGAATTCGATCTCTCCGGTGGCGATTCAAGTCCCGATGGAATTAGGCTTTCGACCCCCCAGTCATCCAGCTCCCCATGGGATCAGCGGAACAGACGGACCTCAAATGGTAGCTGTCAGAAGAGAATCTATGAAAGAGAGGGATTTTCTCGTCCTCCCCCTCCATTTGATGCTGTTCTCAGACGTTTCAGAAAAAAGGGTGGGTGGCCCACGTGCTGCACCACACGACCTCAGGCCTCTGGTCAGAGTCAGAAGAGTACCTTTACATAAATCTCTTATAGAGATGAAGGCCGTCTTTGTGGCCTTTCAACAGTTCCACCAGTTCCTGGCGGGCCACTCAGTGGTGGTGATGAGCGACAATACAGTGAACCCTCGTTTATCGCGGTAGATAGGTTCCAGACGCGGGCGCGATAGGTGAAAATCCGCGAAGTAGTGACATCATATTTACCTATTTATTTAACATGTATATTCGGACTTTTAAAACCTTCCCTTGTACGTAGTACTGTTAACAAACCACCCTTTAATGTACAGGACACTTAATGCATGTACTACAGCACCCTAAACTAAAACAGGCACAAATATTAAAGGCGATTTTATATCATGCGTTTCCTAAACACCTAAAAAGCACGATAAAAAATGGCAACCAATGTTTTGTTTACGTTCATCTCTGATCATAATGAAGAAACAAACTCATTTAGTGTACTGTACAGTACACATATATGTATAGGTTAGTTTTTGCATCGATTATATTGATTATACAGTACTGTACTGTATGTTGATTTGTTTATTACCAATGTTTTAGTTTACGTATTTTTCTTAGGACTTCCAAATGAAATGTTTTTCTTTATGACGCCGCCTGAAACGACGGCGTGTACGCTCAGTAAACAACCACGCTCAGAACAAACAAGGCATTTAACGCGCATGATGATAGTGATAAATAATGATACAGTACATACAGTATTTACAGTAAAAGCATTTACAAAATATGTTACCTTACAAATATAAATTATACAGTATTGTACGTAGCAAAGCAGGAAAACAATTTACGAGAGAGAGAGAGAGAGAGAGAGAGAGAGAGAGAGAGAGAGAGAGAGAGAGAGAGATTGTTTTACGTACGTAAATGTAAATTTTAAACAAAAAAAAATATGATAGGTTACAACATGTAGACTTTTAAAACCTTCCCTTTAACTTAATGCATACAGTACGTACATTACTAAACTATAAAACAGGCAGTAAGAATATTAAAGTAAAAAATAAAGATTGTTACTGTACTCACCACGAAAGAAGTTGAAGAAAAACTTGAATGGTGATGGCGATGAATTTGCTGCACAGTAGAAATGATGATGATGAAGCTGATGATGTGTTCTACTGTGCAGCCAATGATAGTATTTTACGTCTCTTCAGACGGAGGTGTCTTTTCCTGGGACACCTCTTCAACTTCTTCCTGGGAAACTTCAATTTCTTCCGAAGGCGTACTAGCTGGAGGAACTGGCTCTTTTTTGCGAGGCTGGAAGAACATTGTGATCGGAAGTTGTTGCCACTGCTTCTTTTTTCGATCCAAGAGCATTTTGTAGGGAGTCATTATGTCATCAACCTTGTTGCAGAATTGCATCGAGCGAACCATATCCTCGTCCCACTCTTGCAACATTTCTTTCAACTCCTTCGCGTGGTTGCAGGCCTTGGCAAGCCGTTCTAATGTTAAGCCCGTTTCTTCGACATTTTCTTGGGTCTCTTCCTGGGTATCACTCTCTTCCTCACTTGCCGATTTCGTCAGGTCTTCGAGGTCTGCGTCAGTTAGGGGCTGGGAATGGCAGTCCAACAACTCGTCGACGTCTTCAGTCGTCATGTCGCCAAACCCGTCACCTCCAATTATGGCAGCCAACTGCACAGATTTCCGTATTGCAGAGTGTTGGATTTCCGACGGAGTAAATCCCTTGTCGTCGTAAACAATATCGGGCCACAACTTCTTCCTGCTCGCATTCACGGTTGCAGGTTTCATCTCTTGAAGTGCCTTCTGAATATTCTGCAGGCACGTGGCTATGGTGTACTGCCGCCAGTACGCCTTCAAGTTGAAATCTTCATCCTCGTCATCTTGGGCAGCATCCACACACGCAACGAGGTCCGCCAAGGTATTCTTCGTGTAGAGGGCCTTGAACGCCCTGATAACCCCCTGGTCCATCGGTTGAATTAATGACGTGGTGTTGGGTGGCAGGAACTCAACCTGAATGCCCTCATGCGACAGGTCAGTTGCGTGTCCACCAGCGTTATCCATAAGGAGAAGGATCTTGAATGGCAAGCCCTTCTCTAAGAGATATTTACTGACTTGCGGGATAAAACACTGGTGGAACCAGTTGGAGGTCAGCATCTTCGTAATCCATGCTTTTTGATTATGCATCCAGTACAGGGGAAGGAGATTCTTATTTTTATTTTTCAAAGCGCGAGGATTTTTCGACTTATAAATAAGCCCCGGCTTTAACAAAAATCCAGCAGCATTGCCACACATCACGAGGGTAACGCGATCCTTGAATGCCTTAAAGCCAGAGGCTTTGGCTTCCTCTTTGAACAGGAAAGTTCGCGACGGCATTCTCTTCCAAAACAAGCCAGTCTCATCCATATTAAAGACTTGTTCCGGCTTGTATCCACCTTCGGCGATAAAATTCTTGAACGTCTGGTTCACGTAAGTTTCAGCAGCGGCAGTGTCAGCGGAAGCAGACTCCCCATGCAGGGAAACGCTTTTCAGGGCGAAGCGTTTCTGAAACTTCGCGAACCATCCTTTGCTTGCGGAAAAACGTTTCTGAGGCTGTGAATCAGTGGATGTCCCTGGTTGAGGATCATCTGCATCATCATCATCTTCAGCATGGTTGCCGTCGTCGTCTTTAGGTTCCTTTGCAGCAAAATTCTCATATAAACTCAAAGCCTTTGTTTGGATGGTGTTCGTATCCAACGCTATGTTCTTCTTCCGGCAGTCGGCAATCCACACAGCTAAAGCACCTTCCATGCGTACGATCGTTTTATTACGCGTTGTAACGACTCGCTTCGCTGATCTGCTAAAGGTGATTGCAGCCGTCTTTCTAATGTTCGCCTCGTCCTTCTTGATATAGCGAACGGTGGATTCGTTGATGCCAAAATGGCGGCCGGCGGCCGCGTAACTTCTACCATCTTTTAACATGTCGAGAAGCGTAACCTTCTCAGCTATCGTCATCACCCTTCGGTGGCGTTTAGGCTCACTACCAGCCTTAAGAGAAGCAGAACGCTTGGGAGCCATTACAGTAGGATTTACGTACAGTACTGTAACAAAAAGTTCAACTTAAAAAGGTCGCACACAGCACAGATTAAACTTCACAAACTTAAGAACGTCTACTCGGCGATACGCGGTAACAGAGAGTGAACGATCCAGCCCCGCGAGAACTTTGATGCTGCGGGTAGAAGATGCGGGAAAAACACCAATCACAGGCTAGATAACAAAACTTGAGTTCTGATTCGTCATCTATCAGCGCTTGAACCAATCACAACCCGTCTTACAGTACTATGATGCGTTGGTTACCTACTCATAGAAGATGCCCCGTGCATACTGAACGTACGTAGATTAAGTACAATACCGTAATAATAATAAATAATTATAATAATACTGTACAGTAATAATAATAATAATAATGATAATAATAATAACAATAATAATTTTATTAACAACAACAACAATAATAATAATAATAACAATAATAATAATACACACTTTACGTACGCTATTTTACGCCTCTCTCTCTCTCTCTCTCTCTCTCTCTCTCTCTCTCTCTCTCTCTCTCTCTCTCTCTCTCTCTCTCTCTCTCTCGTACGCTTATTCGAAATGTGATTTTTGCAACAAAGAATATTATTGGATGCAGTACTGTACTACGTACGTATACATACAAAAGATTCATGGAAAAGAAGCACATCCATTACAGTACACACCATTCTAATATGGTATGACTGCATCTGATTTGCGTTTCATGTTCGATTTAATTTTACTACGTACTGAATTATCGTATGATCACATTCTCTTTTCGTGTTTTATTTCTTTCTGTGCTGAATTATATATCATATGTAATGCAATGAACAATCAGTAAGAGCAGATATTACTAATTACAGTATTAATGGAATTACAGGTAACAAAATATCGTATTTGGGGGTCTTCAGATTTCGCGGTATTTTCGAATTTTCCGGAAAATCCGCGATATGTATATATATATGGGTTATGGAAAAACCCCGCGAAGTGGTGAATCCGCGATTGTCGAACCGCGAAGTAGCGAGGGTTCACTGTATCACAGTAGTGGCTACCATCAACAAACAAGGAGGTACCTCTTTGCAGCCCCTATCCCATCTAGCAGTAGAGATACTGAGATGGGCCAAGATTCACTCGATACCACTATGGGCACGCTTCATTCCAGGCAGAAGGAATGTGCTTGCCGACAATCTGAGCAGAGCATTGCAGATATTGAGTGCCGAGTGGTCTATGGATCATCTAGTAGCCAACAAAGTCCTGACTTTGTGGGGTTCTCCAACTGCGGATCTCTTCGTAACGGCCCTGAACTTCAGGCTCCCATTGTACTGCTCCCCAGTCCCAGACCCCAAGGCTCTCTGGCAAGATGCATTCCAACAACGGTGGGACAACATCGACGTTTATGCCTTTCTGTGAAATGGTTTCCAGACCGTCTGCAACTCGTAACGGAGTCTCCAAGAGAGCTCCCTCCACAACACGATCTACTAAAACAACCACATGCCAACATTTTCCACAAAGCCGTAGCTTCGCTACAGCTTCACACGTGGAGACTATCCAGCATCTCCTCACTCAGAGAGGATTTTCGCAACAAGTTGCAAGCAGGATGTCTGGATACCTGGGGAAATCATCAGCAGCATTCTACCAGACAAAGTGAAAAGTCTTCTGTGGCTGGTGTTGTGGAAGGGGTATCTCTCCTCTCAATGCCACTATTCCATTAGTAGTGGAGTTCCTCGTGAATATGCGTGAGGAAATGAACCTTTCAGTCTTGGCAGTTAAAGGCTATCGCTCAGCCTTAAGCCTCGCCCTTAGACTCAATGGATTGGACATTTCCTCATTGCTAGAAATTTCCTTACTCATACAGAGTTACAAACTTTCCTGTCCTCAGTCTGAAGTGAGACCTCCCCCGTGGAACATGGTTCGAGTTCTCAGGTCTTTAAAGAGACCTCCCTATGAACTATTACGCCAGGCAATAGATCGCCACCTCACTTTGAAGACGGTGTTCCTACTAGCTTTGGCTTCGGCCAAGCGAGTCAGTGAACTTCATGGTCTCTCATACGACATCACCCATTCAAGGGGATGGGAGAGGTAACGTTCAGCTTTGTCCCTGAGTTTGAAGCTAAGACTCAGAATCCGGGAGTGGCGGATTCCTGATTCGACTCGTTCCGGATTTCGAGTCTCCGCTCTGTAACTAATGACCCTGATCATCACTTACTCTGCTCAATGAGGGGTTTGAGGCTGTACTGTCCCCCTGTGTCTGCACTTTTTGTTAGCACAGGGAGGAACAAGCAGAGGTTCACTAAAAACACCGTCTCTGCCTGGATTCGCAAGGTCATAGACCATGCCCTGAAGCTGGATAACTAGCAGAAGGTTGAGGGCAGTTACCTGGTTTTAGTCTGTGTGAATGAAAAGGTTTGACTGGCTCTTATTCTTTTCTTCATCCTCTTTCCATCTCTTGGGGAAAACAGCATCCTGGGTTCTCTGCACAAGCTTACCTCTAACCACTGCAGGTAAACCATGCTTCCTTGTGTACTTAGTATTTAGGTTATACTGTTGCGTCCCTCTAGCCTGGCGAGGTGGTATTGGGAAAATCCTGGTTACAATAATTTTTCCTACAAAGACTCGGAATAACTTTTACCTGGACAGTCACACTTCTAAACATCTCAACACACAACTTGCGTAGGCCGCGGACCTTGCATAGCAAGGTTTAGTGAGGTGCAGGGACTCATTTTTGGTACAAACCTATTCAAAATAAGGAGCCCCCGGGTAAAGACAAAAAGCCAAGTTTTCAGGGATGTCCAACCTCTTAACGGGTGAGTCACCCCTAATAAATAGCGTAGGTTTGTATTCCAGTTACGAAACAAATGGCAAATTTGTAAATAATTTGTATTTTACCTAACGATACAATACTTTAGCTATTTATACAAACTTACTCGCCAGCCCTATCCCCCTTGAGTCCTACCTTCAAGCAAAGTGAGCTAAATCACAGGTGTGTGAGTGAGAGCGGTAGCGAGCTACCCCCATTAACTAGCAAAATGGGTAGTTAACCCTGGCTAAAATTTGAATTGCTCATCGTTTCAGCTTTGCTGAAAGTAATAACCGCTAATAAATAGCTAAAGGTTTTTATCGTTAGGAAAAATACAATTGTTCCAACACAGAGACTTACATCGAAACACTTTCATAGGAGTTACCTGGAACCTCCTCTCAAACGACCAGAGTTTTGTGTAGTTTACCCTACTCCCATTTTCTATAATGATAGGCCTAGCGGAGGAATACGTGCCCTGAGGGCAATACCAAGCCAGGCCACACATTTCCCAGGTCGTAGGCTTCAGTTATCTACGAATTTGTCATGTACAGTATTTTGTATTTTGGACTCTGGATCATTGGCTTCAGGCCTCTGAGTTTGCACCTACAGTACTGGTTTTTTACTCCATTGAGCATAGGTTTATTTCCCTTGAAGTTAGTTTTTGTATTTAGATAAAGTTATTTCAATTAGAAGTTTTCAAACTGACAGAAAATGTTGTGTTTGCCTCATTGATTCTCTTTCAATGCTTCATTAGGTACCTGTTGAATTTACCTGGGATACAACAGGTCCCCTCCTTGTGAACCCCGACCTGGCATACGCCCAGGGTGGATCCTGTCCAGACGGGTGCCCGACAATAAGTTACCCTTTAAAGTTCCCATTTGTTCCAGTGCTAATACAAACCCTTTGCTATTTATAGAGGTTATTACTTTCGGCAAAGCTGAAAAGACTATCCAAGATAATTTTATTGAGGGATAGCTACTCCCATCTGCTTGTTAGTGGGTGGGGGTTGGGGTGTACCTGCTACCCTGCTCACTCACACCAGTCGGCTGAGGAACCTCTTATGCTTTTGGCTCGGTAGAAACTTGACTTGTCTTGACTATTAATCGCTTTTTCTTTTTCTTTTGTTACAAGTGTGTGTGTGTGCTTGCGGTTATGCGGACATGTCCTGGTTCTGAGGGCCGCACCTGCGGTACCTTCGTTTCGTCCATCGAGACAGACCCTCACCTCCTGTGCCCGGCTTGCTGGGGCCATCAGTGTTCACAGGATGACACCTGTGTTGAGTGTCGGGAGTGGCCTGCCTCCCAGTGGGAGAGGTTCGAGCGTCAGAAGAAGAAAAAGTGCGATTCTTTGCCTTCGGGGTCTTCCTCGAAATGGAAGAATTCGTGAGCCTCTGCTTCTTATACCTCCCGATCTGGGCCCGGCCGAGCAGCAGCGCAGGACTTGTGACTCCAGGTCAACCCTGTGGGATAGGCGAAGGTGTTAACTCCCCTAGTGAGTCAGCTCCTTCCATTCCCCAAGGGAGCGCCTGCTCTTTCTCGGTTCTTGCATCCTTTTGGTCATCGCTGGGTGTCGATGATCCCCCTTCGAAGGAACTTCTCTTCGAGCTCCTTCAGTTGGGAGTGGAGAGAAGGCTTCCATCTCCTTGCTCCTTAGAAGTTGATCCTCCTTGTGTGGGGACACGCGCTGCTGCCCGTCGGTCAGGATCTGAGTCTGTTTCCAACACCCAGGGGTTTGCTGGTCCACCAGGGCCGGTGGCAGAGCATTCTCTGAGGCAGGGTTCTCCTTCGGGGAACGAGTCTCGTTTGCAAGAGAAGACTGCCACTGGGCATCGGCGGTCCCCTTACGCTTACCGTTCTCCTCCAAGGGTGGAGGGAGAGCCTTGTCTTAAGCAAGGTTCTACTTCGGGAAAACAAACCTTCCCTTCGGGGGAGGTATCTCTCGAGCTGGATCAGTCTCCCCCTCTGGTGGAGTCTGCTCTACGTTCCTCTTTGGAGAATCGAAGGGTAGAAGGGTTTGTGACCCCTCTCCTTTGTGGATGTTCTCCTCCTCGGGCTGTGAGGAGACGTCATTTTGAACCTGCTGGTTCTCCTCTCGGGTCTCGTGATAATCACCCTTTGGGCTGGTGTGATTGTGAGCCTTCAGGCTCTTATCATGTTGATCCTGTGGGTTCTCATGGGCCTCCGTCACGTTGAACTTTCGAGTTCCAATTATGCTCAGCTTCCGGGCTCTCGTTCCATCAGTCACATGGGCCCCTCGGGTTCTCGTGACAGGGAGATCTCGGTATCCCGTTATGCTGACCCCCCAGGGTTTGGTAACCCTGGTTACGCTGAGCCTGTTGGCTCTCATGCCTCTTATCCCGCTGACCCTTTTGGGTCTCATGGCAGGGAAACTTCTGTTTCCCAATGCGCTGCTCATCCTTCGGGATCTCGGTGCCCCATTACGCTGACTCCTCGGGGTTTCGTAACCCTGGTTACGCTGAGCCCCTGGGCGCTTGTGCCTCTTATCACGCTGACCCTTCGGGGTCTCGTGGCAGGGAAACTTCTGTTTCCTGTTGTGCTGATCCTTCGGGATCTCGCAACCCAGGTTACGCTGAGCCCTTGTGCTCTCGTGCCTCTCCTCACGTTGAGCCTGCGGGTTTTCGTCGCAAGGAAACTTCGGTTTCCTGTTGCGCTGACTCTTCGGGTTCTCACAACCCAGGTTACACTGGGCTCTTGGGCTCTCGCACCTCTCGTCATGCTGAGCCTTCAGGCTCTCGTGGCAAGAATCTGCTGTTTCCCGTTGCGCTGACCCTTCGGGTTCTCGCAACCCAGGTTGCACTGGGCTCTTGGGCTCTCGCGCCTCTCGTCATGTTGAGCCTGCGGGTTCTCATGGCAAGGAAACTTCGGTTTCCCGTTGCACTAACCCTTTGGGCTCTCGCAACGATGGTTATGCTGAACCCTCGGGCTCTTGTTCCATCAGTCACGCTGGATCCTCTTGTTCTCGTGACAGGGAGATCTCGGTGCCCCATTACGCTGACTCCTCGGGGTTTCGTAACCCTGGTTACGCTGAGCCCCTGGGCGCTTGTGCCTCTTATCACGCTGACCCTTCGGGGTCTCGTGGCAGGGAAACTTCTGTTTCCTGTTGTGCTGATCCTTCGGGATCTCGCAACCCAGGTTACGCTGAGCCCTTGTGCTCTCGTGCCTCTCCTCGCGTTGAGCCTGCGGGTTTTCGTCGCAAGGAAACTTCGGTTTCCTGTTGCGCTGACTCTTCGGGTTCTCACAACCCAGGTTACACTGGGTTCTTGGGCTCTCGCACCTCTCGTCATGCTGAGCCTTCAGGCTCTCGTGGCAAGAATCTGCTGTTTCCCGTTGCGCTGACCCTTCGGGTTCTCGCAACCCAGGTTGCACTGGGCTCTTGCGCCTCTCGTCATGTTGAGCCTGCTTGTTCTCATGGCAAGGAAACTTCGGTTTCCCGTTGCACTAACCCTTTGGGCTCTCGCAACGATGGTTATGCTGAACCCTCGGGCTCTTGTTCCATCAGTCACGCTGGATCCTCTTGTTCTCGTGACAGGGAGATCTCGGTGCCCCATTACGCTGACTCCTCGGGGTTTCGTAACCCTGGTTACGCTGAGCCCCTGGGCGCTTGTGCCTCTTATCACGCTGACCCTTCGGGGTCTCGTGGCAGGGAAACTTCTGTTTCCTGTTGTGCTGATCCTTCGGGATCTCGCAACCCAGGTTACGCTGAGCCCTTGTGCTCTCGTGCCTCTCCTCACGTTGAGCCTGCGGGTTTTCGTCGCAAGGAAACTTCGGTTTCCTGTTGCGCTGACTCTTCGGGTTCTCACAACCCAGGTTACACTGGGCTCTTGGGCTCTCGCACCTCTCGTCATGCTGAGCCTTCAGGCTCTCGTGGCAAGAATCTGCTGTTTCCCGTTGCGCTGACCCTTCGGGTTCTCGCAACCCAGGTTGCACTGGGCTCTTGGGCTCTCATGCCTCTCGTCATGCTGAGCCTTCGGGCTCTCGTGGCAGGAATCTGCAGTTTCCCGCTGCGCTGACCCTTCGGGGTCTCGCAACACCAGTATCGGTGACCTTGCAGTGTCTCGTTCCGGACGCTACGCAAGCTGAACCCTAGGGTTCTCGTAGCAGGAAATTATTTTCTCGTCGCATGAATGCTGTGGGTTCATGCAATTACGCTGAACCTTTCGGTTCTCGTGACCCTCGTCATGTAGAGTTTCACTCATGACAGAGAGTCTTTGAACTCTCATCGCATGGAGCTTTCAGGCTCATGCGACTGGCGCCATGCTGAACCTCCGGGTTCTTGCATCTTTCGTCCTGTTAGTGTTCATCCTACAGAAGTTAGTGACGAGGTTCCTCAGGGTCCTCGTCGCTTGGATTCCTATGGGTCTCGCGACCGGGGTTTATGCTCCACGGACGCTCCCCCCTCCTGGTTTTCCACTGCTTGCACCGGCTCTGTCTCATGCTGAGTCATGCGACAGAACAGCGTCGCGCGACGCGTTTGGAGCATCAGCGCTTGACAATCCAGCGTCTTGTGCTAGAGAGGGTTCTCGCAGTCTGCCATCCTCGCAAAACCCCCCTCGTCTCGCCCTGGTAGTTGCTTCACCCTCGGCCGAAATTCCATCGCTGTTTTTGGCTGCAGAATGTCATCCCTCCCGGGGTAACCCTTCCGCCAAGAGAGACGTCCATCAGTCTCTCCAGTCTCAAGGGCTTCTATCGCCTCAGAGACGTCAGTCGCCCACGCGACAATGCCCAGACCCTAGCCCTAAGGGTAGGCTTGTGCCGATCTTGCCTGCTGGGAAGCCTCCTACAAGCAAGAGGCTAAGAAATCTTCCGAGGTTCCCAAGGCCAAGGATCCGTGTATTCCTAAGGACCTCCCCCTCAGTTCTTCGGGAGCCCGTGACCCCCCATGGCTTCGTGCGGCCATGATCTGGGTCACTCCCCGCTGCCAGTCCTTAGGAGGCACTCCGAGGATTCCTATATTGCCACCTCTTGTTCCTGGGGCTTCCCCTCCTGCTAACCCTAGGAGGAGTTCGGAGGATTCCGCTCTTGCGGTTCCCTCTGGTAGAAAGAAACCCTTCTTCGCAAGCAAGAGACCTCTGAAAGAGAGTGTGCGAGAACTCCAAGGTAGCCCCTTGCAGTTCACGGTATCACAGGCCAGACCTAAGGGAAAGAGGAAAAGGAAAAGGATCTGTCCTTCATCTCCCAAGGAAGACATGGTAACCTGCTACAGGGACTCCTTTCGTCCCTCCCGAGTCGAGATAGTGCCTAAGGAGGTACGACCTGTGACTGGGCGCGACGTGCTCCCTCCAGAGGCGGATTACCATACCACCGCAGACCAGCAGAGTCTTCCAGGCCCTCACTGATGGAGGAACGCCTGCCTCAGGGCAGGGAGCCAAAGGATTTATTTACCATCCCTAAATCCACATCTAGGCTTCCCCCATCGCTATCTCCTAAGCAGCCGGAAGCAAGCACATCCTCAGCAGTTTCCCTGTCTTCAGGGTATCCCGATGACGACTTCGACCCACTCCGGGCTCCTATGGGTGAGACTTTGGATGTCGAAGGGCAAAGCGATCCCGAGGACGACGCTTTGCCAGCTACCGCTACCTCTACCTCTAAGCTAACGAAGGATGAGAGGAAGGAATCAGAGCATGTCTTATGGCGGATCTTAACCTGCATTCAATCCATCAATGGGCTACCAGATCCATCTGTAGCCTCGCTGGATGAAAAGAGTGTCCTTGACCAGTTTTACGGTAATTGGAAACCTCTGAGGGCCAGTGCAGCTCTGCCCTGGTCAAAGGGGTTGAGAGTGTCCCAGGCAACGTGGGCCACCTCCTCCCTCTGCTCCAACTCATCATCCAAGCTCCTCTTCCCTCCATAGGTATTTCAGAGGAGGCACTACGAGATCTACGGGGAGTCTCTCCATACCTTGCCTCTTGATCATTCAGTAGAGGCACTCTCGAGAGCTACGACCTTCGAGAAGATTACGGGACTTCCAGAGATCCTCAACCATGAGAAGGTGGCGAAGTACGCCATGCAGGCAACTTCATGGCTCGACTTCTGGTTGGGGTCTTTAGACAGCTGATTCGATCTAAGTATCTGTCTCGGGAGTCCTCCAGGAAGTCTATGGAGACTTTCCTGTTGTCTGTTACTCGGGCCATGGAGTTTCTCTCCCATCAGGTGGTTAACCTTTGGCCCAACACCATCCTGAAGAGGGGGGATGCCATCATAGGAAGATTCTATAGGCAATTCCCTCAGGCCGAGGTGGCGAGACTTAGGAATGCACCTTTCGAAGGTAATTCCTTGTTCAACCTCGACGATGTTGAGGAGGTGGCAAAGAGGTAGAGGAAGTCCAGCCAGGACTTCCTCATCCAAAAGGTCTTAACAGCCAGGCCTTACACATCTCTGTCACATCTGTTACTATGCCCAATGAGGAATTTGAGGCTCTACCTCAAGAGAAGAGCAGCAGCTCATCCCTGTGTGCCTTCGTTCTTCGTCAGCACTGGGAGAAATAAGAGGAGAATCACGAAGAACACCATGTCAGCTTTGATTTGCAGTCATTGACCATGCACTGAATTCAGATTCTCCTCCAACACGTCGACCCAGAGCGCACGATGTCGGGGATATACATAGTTACGTCCCTGGCCTTAAAAAAAAACTATTTTTTGGTTCAGGTTCTGCAAGCGGGCGTGTGGAAGCGTCAAATGACTTTCACTGCCATTACCTGCTAGACGTGACCAACAGGAGACTCAATACGTTCTCTATCGGTCCTTTGGTGGCTGCGCAACAGCTAGTTTATTACCTCAAGTTCCTTATTGGACAAGTAGCAGAAGGTTGAGGGTTCTGGTTACCCAGTTTTAGTCTGAGTGAATGAAAGGGAATGACTGGCTCTTTTCTTTTCTTCATCCTCCCCTCTTTCGGGGAAATCAGCATCCTGGGTTCTCTGCACAAGTTGACATCAACCACTGCAGGTAAACCATTGCTCCCTTGTGTAACCTAGTATTGTGTTAATACTGTTACATCCCTGTACCCTAGCGGGGTAGTATTGGGAATGTCTTGGTCAATTCAGTTATTTCCTATGGACTCGGAATAACTGATGGTCACATTGGTAGTATTTCAACACACAGCTTATGTAGGCCACAGGCCATGCTTAGCAAGGTTTAGCGAAGTGTTAGGGTTTCCTTATATTTGTACTATCGTACAAATAAGGAAACCCCGGGTGAAGCAAAAAAGCCAGATTGGCAAGGACAACTGCCCCTCTAATGGGTGAGTCAATAGGGTAGGTTTCTATTCCAGTTACGGAACAAATACAGTAACAAATATGGAAGTAATTTGTATTTTTCCTAACGATACAAACCTGTAGCTATTTATACAAGCTTACCTGCCAACCTTGTCCCGTTTCAAAGTCCTACCTCCAAGCAAAGTGAAGCACAGTCACAGATGTGTGAGTGAGAGGGATGGCTAGCTACCCCCACCCTCCCCCATTACCTAGTGGGAGGGGTAGTTAATCCTTGTTAAATTTTAATGGCTCGTCCTTTCAGCTTCGCCAAAAGTAATAACCATATACAGTAGATAGCTACAGGTTTGTATCGTTAGGAAAAATACAATTTTCAATATTAAACTTACCCGATGATCATATAGCTGTCAGCTCTGCTGCCCGACAGAAAAAACCTACGGGCGGAATACGCCAGCGATCGCTATACAGGTGGGGGTGTACATCAACAGCGCCATCTGTCGAGTAGGTACTCAAGTACTCTATGTCAACACAGAACCAATTTTCTCTCTGTCGTGCCACCGGCAAGACCTACTGAATACGCTCTTGTTTTCTGGATTGAATTTCACGTTATTTGGTGAAGTATTCATCTCTAGTTATTAGCTATCGCTGTGCAGAAGTTATCTTCAATACTTCCTTGCATTCTTTTTTGGATTTGGATTATTTGTTGACGACTTGGATAGATTTTGAATTCCCCCCTTTGACTAATTCAAGATGTCTGACCCTTCTCAAGTCCCCAAGTACAGGAAATGTAGCGCTAGGGACTGTTCAAGGCGTCTTCCGAAGGCCTCTATCGATCCGCACACCGTTTGTTCCAATTGTAGGGGTAAAGCCTGTCAATTGGAAGATCGATGTGAGGAATGCGCTGGGCTTTCGGAATTCGGGTTTCAAGAATTCCTGAAATATGCACGTAGGCTAGAGAAGGATAGGATCAGGAGGAGTTCGTCTCGCTCAATTGATTTTTCCTCTCCCCATGCCCCTCAACCTATTCCTTCCCCTGTAGTGGTTGCACCCGACCCCCCTGCTAGCTCTCATCAACCTTCAATGGCGGATATGATGCGTGCCATTCAGGCTCTAGGTGAGAGAGTCGAGTCATTGGCTAATGACCGCAATCAACTCATGGCTGATGTCAGAGAGTTGAAAGGTAAAAGTGCAGTGGGAAGTGAAGTGAGTGTCAGTGCAGTGAAAAGTGCCAGTGTTACGCATGAGGGTGCGTCTGTTCGTGCCTGTCGTCCTCCCAGTCCGGGACCTCTTGCAAGCTCCCAAGCCCAGGGGAGAAGCAATGTCGTACGACCAAAGGGTTCGACAGGCTTTAATCAGCGTACAGACGTACCCTCCGTGGTTTCGAACGTATCTTACCGAGATCGTCCCACCCACAAGAAGACGAGTGAGCCCATTTTGTCCTCGTCTACGGAAGAGGTTTCTAGACAGAAACGATGGACCAAGGTCTCACGGCCTCTTAAGCGTAAGGTCCCTTCCGAGCTAGTCCAACGGCCCAGGTGTAGCCACTGGGTCAGTTCGGACTCGCTGCAGTCCTCCGACGACTGCACACCTCCCAAGAGAGGCAAAGTGGTACCGCAACAGGCAGTAACTCCGTCTGTTGCCGCACCCGCTGTTTTAGACCCTCAGTCTCAACGGACAGTAGCTCCCGTCTGTTGCCGCTTTTGTAGACCCTAAGTGGTCTTTACTGCAGTCTATGCAGACTCAGTTAGCTGCGGTTATGCAGGAGTTTCGTGCGGAGAAGGTTGACACTGCTCCCGTTAGCCTACAACCTGCCACGGTTGTGCGCCCAGCTCACGCTGAGGCTGCCTGCTCCCACACTCCGGCTGCGGAGAAAGTTGACGCTGCACCTGTTAACCTACAACCTGCCACGGTTGTGCGCCCAGCAGACGCTGGGGCTGCCTGCTCCCACACTCCGGCTGTGAGAGCTCCTCCACCCATGCGCAGTCGACCCTGCCAGACGCATGCTGACTCCCACAGACGCACGGAGCACTCCGTTGCCGTGCGTGAGCTACCACAACAACAGGAGGGTGGAGTTAGGCTGCCGTGTTTTGACGCGGTGCGTCAGCCTCCGCAACCCACGGTGGTCTCCGCTATCCTTCCACAGTCGGGTGTAGACTCTTTGCGCACCCACTCAGCTTTGGTTGTTGCCAGTTCTCAGACTGACCAACAGTGGCATGATGTTGGGTCCAGTGCAGCCACGCATGCACCCGTGCTGCCACGCATGCACCCGTGCTGCCGGACTCAGCTGTCCAGCCCACTCCGTTGCCTCTTCCTCCTCAACATTCAGACGATGGTATCTCTGATGATGACGAAGCTGCACATCTTGACGACCAACACTCCGACATCGAAGAACCCAAGACCACGCCTCCCTCCTTAGACTTTAGGAAAGTGCTTGCGCTCTTTAAGGATTTATATCCAGACCAGTTTGTGTCTGCAGCACCACGCTCGCCTCCCTCTGAGTTCGCTTTAGGCATGCAGTCAGCAGCTCCTGCCTTTACGAAGCTCGTACTCGCTCGCTCGTCCAAGAGAGCCTTAAGGGTACTGGGAGAGTGGTTGCAGTCTAAGAAGCAATTGGGAAAGACATCCTTCATGTTTCCCCCGGTCAAGCTTGCTTCCAGATCTAGCGTCTGGTATGCCACGGGAGAAGTTCTCGGCTTGGGAGTTCCTGCCTCTGCCCAGGGCGACTTCTCAAGTCTGGTAGACTCTCCCCGCAGGCTGGCTATGAGACGCTCCAAGATTTGCTGGACCCCTTCGGACATGGACCATCTTATGAAGGGAGTTTTCCGCGCTTTCGAGGTCTTTAACTTCCTGGACTGGTGTTTGGGAGCATTGAGCAGGAAGACCTCCCCTTCTGATAAGGAAACTTCCATGCTCATCATGTCCTGCATGGACAAAGCCATTAGGGATGGGTCTAGTGAGCTTGCGGCTTCTTTCGTGTCTGGGGTACTCAAGAAGCGAGATCACCTTTGCTCCTTCTTGTCAGCTGGAGTCACCCCATGTCAAAAGTCGGAGCTGATGTTTGCTCCACTCTCGAAGTGTCTCTTCCCTGAAGAGTTGATCAAGGAGATTGCTGCCTCCTTGATCCAGAAAGACACCCATGACCTGGTGGCGTCATCTGCACGCAAAGTCACCCCTTTGCCCTCAGTACCTAGACCTAGGATGGACACACCAGCGTCAAGGTTCATTCCGCCCTTTCGTGGCAGAGCCTCCAGCAGAGGAGGTGCTCGTGCCGGAAGTCAACGTGGGAGTAAGAAGAAGGGTTCCAAGTCCTCTAGAGGCAGAGTCTGACTGCCACCTTCTTCAGACAGCAGTGGGAGCCAGGCTCAAGAACTACTGGCAGGCCTGGGAGAACAGGGGCGCAGACGCACAGTCTGTGAAGTTACTCAGGGAGGGGTACAAGATACCATTCTTGCGCAAGCCCCCTCTAGCAACGACTCCCATCAACCTCTCTCCCAGGTACAGAGAGGAGGAAAAGAGGCTAGCTTTACAGCAAGAGGTGTCTCTCTTACTACAAAAGGGAGCGGTAGTCATAGTCCGGGACCATCAATCCCCGGGCTTCTACAACCGCCTCTTCTTTGTGCCGAAGAAGACAGGAGGGTGGAGACCGGTGCTAGACGTCAGTTCTCTGAATGTCTTTGTCACAAAGCAGACGTTCACCATGGAGACGACAAAGTCGGTTCTAGCATCGGTCAGGAAGGAAGACTGGATGGTCTCGTTAGACCTAAAGGACGCGTACTTTCACGTCCCCATCCACCCAGATTCCCAACCTTTTCTAAGGTTCGTTTTCGGGAAGGTCGTATACCAGTTCCAAGCCCTGTGCTTTGGCCTAAGCACGGCACCTCTAGTTTTTACCAAACTGATGAGGAATATTGCCAAATTCCTGCATTTAGCAAACATCAGAGCCTCCCTCTATTTGGACGACTGGCTTTTAAGAGCTGCGTCAAGTCGTCGCTGTCTGGAGAATCTACAGTGGACTCTAGATCTGACCAAGGAATTGGGTCTCCTGGTCAATATAGAAAAGTCCCAACTCGTCCCATCCCAAACTATAGTTTACCTAGGAATGGAGATTCAGAGTCAAGCTTTTCGGGCTTTTCCGTCGGCCCCCAGAATCAGTCAAGCCCAAGAATGCATCCAGTCCATGCTGAAGAAGGACCGGTGTTCGGTCAGACAGTGGATGAGTCTGATAGGGACACTTTCATCACTGGACCAGTTCATCGCGTTAGGGAGACTCCACCTTCGCCCCCTTCAGTTTCACTTAGCTGCTCACTGGAGAAAGGACAAGACGCTAGAAGCGGTCTCAGTTCCTATTTCCGAGAAGATGAAGTCGTCACTGACTTGGTGGAAGAACAACATTCTCCTCAGGGAGGGTCTGCCACTGGCTGTTCAGACCCCCGACCACCTTCTCTTCTCGGACGCATCGGACACGGGCTGGGGTGCGACGTTGGACGGTCGGGAATGCTCGGGCACGTGGAATGCGGTTCAAAGCGAGTTACACATCAACTGCAAGGAGCTACTGGCAGTTCATCTGGCCTTGAGAAGCTTCAAGTCCCTCCTTCTAGGCAAGGTGGTGGAGGTGAACTCCGACAACACCACAGCACTGGCGTACATCTCCAAGCAAGGAGGGACTCATTCGATGAAGTTGTACGAGATCGCAAGGGACCTCCTCACCTGGTCAAGAGATCGAAGCATATCCCTTGTAACGAGGTTCATTCAAGGCGACATGAATGTCATGGCAGACCGCCTCAGCCGGAAGGGTCAAATCATCCCAACAGAGTGGACCCTTCACAAGAATGTATGCAACAAACTATGGGCACTGTGGGGCCAACCCACCATAGATCTGTTCGCAACCTCGATGACCAAGAGGCTCCCAAATTATTGTTCACCGATTCCGGACCCAGCAGCAGTTCACATAGATGCCTTTCTTCTGGATTGGTCCCATCTAGACCTTTATGCGTTCCCCCCGTTCAAGATTGTCAACAGAGTACTGCAGAAGTTCGCCTCTCACGAAGGGACACGGTTGACGTTGGTTGCTCCCCTCTGGCCCACGAGAGAATGGTTCACTGAGGTACTGCAATGGCTAGTAGACGTTCCCAGAACACTTCCCCTAAGAGTGGACCTTCTGCGTCAGCCGCATGTAAAGAAGGTACACCCAAGCCTCCACGCTCTTCGTCTGACTGCCTTCAGACTATCGAAAGACTCTCGAGAGCTAGAGGCTTTTCGAAGGAGGCAGCCAGAGCGATTGCTAGAGCTAGGAGGACATCCACTCTCAAAGTCTACCAGTCGAAGTGGGAAGTCTTCCGAAGTTGGTGCAAGTCCAAATCAGTATCCTCAACCAGTACCTCTGTAACTCAGATAGCTGACTTCCTGTTATACCTAAGGAAGGAAAGATCCCTTTCAGCCCCCACGATCAAGGGTTACAGAAGCATGTTGGCAGCAGTCTTCCGTCACAGAGGCTTAGATCTGTCTAACAACAAAGATCTACAGGACCTCCTTAAGTCTTTTGAGACCACGAAGGAGCGTCGGTTGGCCACACCAGGTTGGAACTTAGACGTGGTACTAAGATTCCTTATGTCAGCAAGGTTCGAGCCACTTCAATCAGCCTCTTTTAAAGATCTCACTTTGAAAACTCTTTTCCTCGTCTGCTTAGCAACAGCTAAAAGAGTCAGTGAGATACACGCCTTCAGCAGGAACATTGGATTTACATCTGAAACGGCTACATGTTCCTTACAGCTTGGTTTTTTAGCCAAAAACGAACTTCCTTCTCGTCCTTGGCCCAAATCGTTCGAAATTCCAAGCCTTGCTAGTTTGGTTGGAAATGAACAAGAAAGAGTACTATGCCCAGTAAGAGCTCTTAAGTACTATTTGAAACGGACTAAGCCATTACGTGGACAATCAGAAGCTTTATGGTGTGCCATTAAGAAACCTTCTTTACCAATATCGAAGAATGCAGTTTCTTATTATATCAGGCTTTTAATTCGAGAAGCTCATTCCCATCTGAATGAGGAGGACCATGCTTTGCTGAAGGTAAGGACACATGAAGTTAGAGCTGTCGCAACTTCAGTGGCCTTCAAACAAAACAGATCTCTGCAGAGTGTAATGGATGCAACCTATTGGAGAAGCAAGTCAGTGTTCGCATCATTTTACCTTAAAGATGTCCAGTCTCTTTACGAGAACTGCTACACCCTGGTACCATTCGTAGCAGCGAGTGCAGTAGTGGGTGAGGGCTCAGCCACTACATTCCCATAATCCCATAACCTTTTTTAATCTTTCTCTTG
>NC_090725.1:12295836-12420836 GCF_036898095.1 Palaemon carinicauda | reverse complement strand
TGCCCACGCAACTTCGGTCTCCTGCTCGCCTAACGATCTCCTGCGCGCCACCGCTCTTCTACGATCTCCTGCATGCCAGTATTCTCCTGCGCTACCGCTCTTGCGCCATCGTTGTCCTACGTTCCATTGCTCTCCTGCGCGACAATGATCTCTGCGCACCAGCAGTTTTCCATGTGCGCGCCAGCACTCTTCCGCGTGCGCACCAGCAGTCTCCCACGCGCGCCAACTCTCTCCTACGCTCGAGTTCTTGCCCACAATCGCGTGCCCACTTGCCCGCGCTCGCGCGACACTTCTGCACATTCTAGGGAGACTGCACAACACCCTGCACAGTGCCTTACTGTGCGCCAGCGGTCTCCTACGCACTTGCGCTATCAGATCCAGCGCTTTCCTACTCACTTGCGTTCTCAGATCTATCGCTCACCAATGCGCCAGCCATTGACAAAGAGCCAGCGCTCACCTGCTCACCAGCGCTTCCCTGCACACTTGTGCTCTCAGATCCACCACTCTCCTGTGCAGTTGTGCTCTCAAATTCAATGCTCGCCAATGCGCCAACTCTTGCTAAAGAGCCAGCGCTCGCCTGCGCACCAGTGCTCTCAGATCTAATGCTCGCTAATGCGCTAGCTCTTGCCAAAGAGCTAGCGCTCACCTGTGCACCAGCGCTCTCAGATCCAATGCTTGCCAAAGAGCCAGCGCTCACCTGCGCACCAGCGCTCTCAGATCCTATGCTCGCCAATGCGCCAGCTCTTGCCAAAGAGCCAGTGCTCACCTGCGCACCAGAGCTTGCTTGCTCGCCAGCGCTCTTTTGCACATTCACCGAAAACTGCGCTTCAGGAGAAACTAAGCACCAGCGCTCTTTTGCACATTCACCGAAAACTGCGCTTCAGGAGAAACTGAGCACCAGCATCATCCTGTGCGCCATCGCTCCAGTACTCTCCTGCGCACTCGCATAATAGGCAAAAAGAATGAAAACTTTTTGACAGGTCACCATTGCCCCATTCCTCTCCCCGCAAATGCATTACAGCATGGCCGCCGGGAAAAGAGGGAAGAGGCTTCACAGAAGGGTTCAAGATCCCAAAGATTCCATCCTCCAAGGGGAATCAAACGCATCTTCCATCGGTCGAGACTCTTCACAGGGAACCCTTGGTCCCTTTCTCTTCAGGAGTTTTTCCTGACAGTACCACCGTCAGCAATCGCGATCTGAATGTTGCAAACAGCCCCTCATTAGTTTGCAAATCTCTAATTATCAATGAGAAATCATCAATCGACTGATCGCTAAATCACCGTTTGCTGATCGCTAGCTCGTCGATCGCCAAATGCTAGCTTGTCTCTCTCTGATCATTGACCTCTAGTCTCACCAATTGCTAACGATCTCCGATTGCTAGCATGCCAATCGCTGATTGCTAGGCAATAACCAGTCATCAGCTTGCTGATCACTAGATTGCCCATGGGCAGCGCGTCTTTTTTCGATCATCAACCTCAGCTCGCTGATCTCTAACCAGCCAATTGTCAGCTTGCTGATCTCTGACCAGCCAATTGTCAGCTTGCTGATCTCTGACCAGTCAATCGTCAGCTTATTGATCTTAAGCTCACCAATCACCGGTCCACGATTGATCGCTCATCATCAATGGCTCGCCATCACCTTCTGACTATCATTAAACTATTCTGCTGTCTCTCAGGGCTCTCCAAGCTGATTAACAACTCATTAATTGCCAACCTTCTTTGGCTGACTAACCTGACAGCCTTCATCTTCCTGTCAGTTACCATCTTCGGCTCACAGATCGCCGATTTACCGATCATCAGCAATTCGCTGTTTACCAGCAGTTTGTGACTTGGACTTACTAGTCAACCTCTGCCCCGTTCACCGTCACACCAATTCACTAAAGCGATCGGCAAACGATCAGCAACCCCCCTCAGCGGCTTGTCGACAGATGACTACTCGCGAGTACTCTCCAACTGCGCAGTAACCACGATACCTAGCCATTAACCATTGATTAACATTCGCCAGACTAATGCTGCTCTAAGGAATAGCATCAATCCCATCAGAGCGCACAGTAGGGTTAAACGTTGCTTTACTTCTATCAGTTAAAAGAGTTCTCTCCCAGGAAAGAATCCTTACACAGGGTATCGCGTCCCATCCTTTAAGCCACGAGTCAAGACCCCAGCGTCAACAATCTCCCATGCGAAAGGATCCGTAAGCAGCTGTCCCCTTGGGTCGATGTCCACACCATGTTGAAGCTTGGACAAGGGCTAAGACCACAGGTCTTCATTTGCACGCTGGACCTAAAGGATGCATACTTTCAGGCCCAAACCATCCATCTTCTAGGAAGGATTGAAGATTCTGTCTAGACAAACAAAAAACACCAGTTTAGGGCACTGTGCTTTGGTCTTTCCACAGCACCCATCCTGGACTCACAAGATCGGCTTCTGTCTCCTCTGTTTCTGGACGACTGACTGACCTTAGGAGACTCTGTGGCAACTTTGCATTAGCGCTGGAACTTTTGAAGTCCTTTTACCAAGATCCAGTGATGAAGGTAAACCTATGGAAGTCTTCCCTACTTCCCTCTCAGAAGACTGGTGTATCTGGGAGTGATTCTAGACACCAATCTCCACAAAACCTTTTCATCAAAGACAGGCGTAGAAAAGTCACAAGACCCTTTCTCAAAACGAGAACTCCCAGCCCAGAGTGACTATTTTTTTCCTTGGACACCTATCATTTCTGGCCTGTCTAGCCTCCAACTGCCGCTTCAATATTTGTTCTCTCCAGGGGTGGCTTGAGTCCGATTGGTATCAGGCCTTCAATTCCCCAGACATTCTGACCCCTATGTGACCAGAAGTTTGGACGAACCTCAAGGGATGGGTGTCAATCGAGAATCTACAGAGTGGTATAACCTTCTCATCCTTCCCTACCCCTCGGACTTGATGCTGTGCTTAGACACATCAAAAGAAGGGAAGAGGGACCATAGTGCTGCACCACACAAACTCAGGCCTCTGGACGGAGTCCAAAAGTACCTTCACTTAAATATCTTAAGAGATGAAGGCCAACTTTCCGGTCCTTCAACAGCCTCATCAGTTCCTAACGGGTCACTCAGTGGTGTGATGAGCGACAACACCACATAAGAGCTTACATCAATAAGCAAGAAGGAACTTGCTCACAGCCTCTTCCCATCTAATAGTATAAATACTAAGATGGGCCAAATTCCTTTTGGTACCACGGACTAGAGGAATGTGCTCGCCGACAATCTGTGCACAGTATCTCAGATAAGGTGTACCGAATGGTCTTTGGATTACCTTGTAGCCGACAAAGTCCCTACTTTACGGGTTCTCCAACTATGGATCTGTTAGCAACACCCCTGAACCTCAGGCTTCCACTACTCCCTAGTCCTAGACCCCAAGGCTCTCTGACGAGAAGTATGCCAACAACGACGTTTACGTCTCGTCCCTGTTTTGTCTGGAGAAGGGTACTCAAGAAGGCTAGAACATCGGTCAGCGTCTCAAGGGCTCTCATAGCTCCACTATGGCATTACGCAGAACGGTTTCCAAACCTTTTGAAGCTCCTGATAGAGCCTCCAAGAGAACCCTCTCCACGACTCAGACAACCACACTTCGACATCTACCACAAGCTATAGCTTTGCTATGATTGTACGCTTGGAGACTACCCAGTACCTCCTCTCTCACAGAGGCTTTTCGCAATAAGTTGCGAAGAGGATGTCTAGATATCTGAGGAATTCCTCAGCATCAGTCTACCAGGGAAAGTATAACGTCTTCTGTGGTTGGTGTCATGGGAAAGCGTATCTCTCCACTCGATACCTCTATTCCAGCAATAGCGGAATCCTCGAGTACATGCAAGAGGAAAAGACCCCCCTTTTCAGTTTCAGCAGGTAAAGACGATCACTCAACCTTGAGCCTCACCTTCAAACTGAAAGGAAGGGACATCCCCTCATCGCTAGATCTTTCTTGACTCATGTGTACCTACAACTTGCTTTTTCCCAGTCGGATTTGAGACCTCCCTCTTGGAACATGGTTCAAGTTCTCCGGTCTCTAAGGAGACCTCCTTACGTTCCACTTCACCAAGAAACAAATTTTCACCTGGTTTAGAAGACAGTGTTCCTACACACTTTGACAGCGCCCAAACGAGTCAAGGAACTTCATGGTCGCTTTCGACATCGCCTATTAATGAGAAGGACGAAAGGCAACGTTCACTTTCATCCCCCAGTATGTTGCCAGACAGTCTCCAGAGGTGACAGATTCTTCACAAGTCTCCACTCGGTAACTGACGATCCAGATCATCTGTTACTGTACCCAGGGTAAGGTATGAGGCTCTACCTCAAGAGAACGGCAACAGCCCACCCGGGTCCCTTCTCTTGTCATCAGGACTGGGGGAGACAAAAGGAGGATCACCAAAACATCATCTCTGCTGGATTCACAGTCATCAATTACGCCCTGAATCCAGATCCTCATCCAACATGTCGACTCACGATGTCAGGGGCATAGCTATGCCCCTGGCCCTTCTAAGCAGATTACTCTGTGATGCAGGTTTTACAAGCAAGGGTGGGAATGCTCCAGGTGACTCACAACCTTTCTCCTGCAAGACGTGACCCACAGGAACTCGATATGATCTCTATCGGTCCTGTGGTGGCTGCACAACAGTTGGTTGTATACCCCAAGCTCCTTATTGGACAAGTAGCAGAAAGTTGAGGGTACTGTTACCCGGTTTTAGTCTGCGTGAATGAAAAGATTTGACTGACTCTTATTCTTTTCTTCATCCTCCCCTCTTGGGAAAAGCAGCATCCTGGGTTCTCTGTATAAGCTGACCTCAAACCACTGCAGGTAAACCATGCTCCCTTGTGTACCTAGTATTAAGCTAATACTGTTGCGTCCCCATACCCTGGCGAGGTGGTATTGGGAAAGTCTTGGTTACAACAGTTTTTCCTACGAAAAGACTCGGAATAACTTTACCTAGACTGTCACACTTCTAAATATCTCAACACATAGCCGGCGTAGGCTGTGGACCTTGCGTAGGCTGCAGACCTTGCGTAGCAAGGTTTTGGAGAGGCGCAGGGACTCCTTATTTTGATTACTAACATACTCAGATAAGGAACCCCCGGGTGAAGTCAAAAGCCAGATTGGCAGGGACGTCCACCTTTCCTAATGGGTAAGTCACCCTTAAATAAATAGCGTAGGTTTGTATTCCAGTCACGGAACAAATGACAAATTCGTAGATAATTTGTATTTTTCCTAACGATAAAAACCTTAGCTATTTATACAAACTTGCCTGCCAGCCTTATCCCCCTTGAAGTCCTACCTCCAAGCAAAGTGAGCTAAATCACCGGTGTGTGAGTGGGAGCGGCAGCAAGCTACCCCCCCCCTGCTAATTAGCGGTTGGGGTAGTTAACCCTCACTAAATTTTTAATGGCTCGTCATTTCAGCTTCACAGAAAGTAATACCCTTGAATAAATAGCTAAGAATTGTATCGTTAGGAAAAATACAAATTATCTATGAATTCGTCATATTCTCATGACTTTCCCTTTTCATCATAATAAGGAAACTTTTAAACATATTTAAGAGTGTTGACCAGTAACAGGATGGATCTGATCATGCTATTCTAGCTTCAGAGAGGAAAGTTCCCAGACCTATTGTCCGATCCTTCTCAGTTGCCACTACTCCACAGAAATCTGTTCCAACAGCCCCTCTTTTATCTTCTGCACCCAAACCCTCATTCCTTATGTGATAGTTAGGAGAAAATCCTCAGTGTATACTGAACAAAGGTTTTCTAGAGGCATGCTAGAATTTCTAATTTGTTCCGTAACTAAAATACAAATCACCGCTATTTATAGGGGTATTACTTTTGGCAAGGCTGAAAGACATGCCATTAGAATTTTAGCGAGGGTTAATCACCCTGTGGGGGATAGTAGCAACCCCTCTCACTCACACACCTGTGTTTGTTACTCTCTTTGCTTTTAGGTATGATGGAGAACGGTTGTTACCGCTCGTCCTCTTCACCAAATATTTTGAGAGCCATTATTACTCTTTTTTTTGCTTTCTCTTTGACAGTTTTTGTGCGCGCCCCCTCTTGCCAGCAATGCGAACCTGCCCTGGACCTAAGGTCCACTCCTGTGGGACATTTATTTCCTCCATCAATACGGATCCTCACCGTTTGTGTCCCGCCTGTAGAGGTCAACGCTGTGATACCAGTAATACTTGTAATGAGTGCCGGGAGTGGTCTGCCTCCCAGTCGGAATGGTTTTGGCGCCGACGGAAGAAGGCTGAAAGGAATTCGTCTCCTTCAGGGTCTTCCTTGAAGCAGAAGAAACCCAAAGCTGCTTCTTCAGCCCTTGATTTTCCTCCGAAGCTCTGCTTGGTTTGTTTCCACCGGGAAACCATTGAGCAGTAGCACAGGTCATTTAACCCCTGGACAACCTCAGTTCTCGAGAGACGGTGTTGCTTCTCTTACCGAAGCGGCCCGCCTCTCTCCCCTTGGGAGTCCTTGATGTTTTTCAGGTGTGGCCGTTCCTAGTATTGCCCAGCCCGCCTTCAAAGGAGATTTTGTTTCAGCTCCTTCAGCAAGATGCAGAATGGCAGTGTTCATCCGTGGATCAGTGGATCTTCTTGACCCTGAGGAGTCTTCTGTGGCCCTGCCCGCTGATTCCAGCAATTTCTCATCCTCCACTCCTGCCAAGGACTGCGCTTCCTTCCTTGCTGATCCTTCTTGGGTGGGAGGAGCAAAGTCCAAGGCAAGTCTCTCTGCGGGTGATCACCTCTCTTATTCTTGAGAGAGACCACCCTTAGAGAACTCCTCTCCAGAGGCCTGCTGGTCAGACCTCCAATGCAGAGGCTCGCCCTCATGGTCAGCGTCCTCGCAGCGTTCGTGGCTCTCTTCGCCTCAGACGTTCTCCTTCGCCTTCGGCCAAGAAACGGCTGTTTGGCTCGTCATCATCTGCTTAACGATCCCTTTCAGAGGATTCACCATCTTAGAGAGATTGGCAGTCCAACTACTCTCCAGTCTTGCCGCACTCCATCTGGTTCTCGACTTTGGCCTCTTATAACGGACTCCTCTGTGTCATTGTTCGCCAGCCGTGCGGCAGTCGTCAGGCCAACACTCCTCGCCAAGTGTTCGGGGTTCACCAGCTTGTTCCAGCCACCCAGTTGCTTATCTCTCGCCAAATTGTCAACGTGCAGCGGATCGCCCTTCGTCAATGGTTCGCCGTTCCCGAACTTCTCACCTTTCTCAAACGGTTTGCTGTTCACTTCCAGTTTGCCCTTCTTGTACTGTTGGTCGATTGCTGACTTTTCGATATCTGACAACTTGCCGTTCACCAGCTCACCAGCAGCCTTCGACTGCTCGCCAGTCACCGTCGGCTCGTCGTTTGCCGCTCTAATAGGAGATCAAAGGTCAAACGACACCAGCCCTTCGCTGCTCGCCATTCGCCAACGAGCTGATCCTCTAAACGATCGTCAGATCGTCAACAAGTGACCACTCCTGATTGCTCACCTACTACAGTATTATTATTATTACCTGCTAAGCTATAACCCTAGTTGGGAAACCAAAATGCTATATGCCTAGGGGCTCCAACTGTGAAAATAGCCCAGTGAGGAAAGGAAACAAGAAAAAATAAAAATTTAAGAAAAGTAACATTAAATATCTCCAATATAAACTGCAAAAACTTTTAACAAAACAAGAGGAAGAGAAACATGACAGAACAGCGTGCCCGAGTGTACCCTCAAGCAAGAGAGCTCTAACCCAAGACAGTGGAAGACCATGGTACAGAGGCTATGGTACTACCCAAGACCAGAGAACAAGGGTTTGATTTTGGAGTGTCCTCCCAGGAGAGCTGTTGCCCATAGCTAAAGAGTCTCTTCTACCCTTAGCAAGAGGAAAGTGACCACTGAAGAATTACAGTGCAGTAACCCCTTGGGTGAAGAAGAATTGTTTGGTAATCTTAGTGTTGTCAGGTGTATGAGGACAGAGGAGAATGTGTAAAGAATAGGCCAGACTATTCACTGTGTGCGTGTAGGCAAAGGGTAAATGAACCGTAACCAGAGAGAAGGATCCAATATAGTACTGTCTGGCCAGTCAAAAGACCTCATAACACTCTATTGGTAGTATCTCAACAGGTGGCTGGTGCCCTAGCCAACCTACTAGCTATATACTGTACATAGCAATCTCTGGAAGCAGCCCTTGACCATCATCAACATTCGCTAGAACAGTGCCGATTTCGGTAACTTCGTCGTTCTCGTGGAGAGTGACTTAGCAAGCCTTATCCTTCACGAGCCTTTCTTAAACAGAAATACAGCTCATTTTATACTCTAAACTGAATATGAAATATCCTTCGGTAGCGTGCCTTAATAATAAGTTACTTGATCCGAAAATTAAGGTTGACGCGGACTACGCAGGGTTGATCAGCTGATTTGAATGTAAACAATGCATAAGAATATAATTCGCTATATTTTTAATGATTATTATAAATACAATACTAAAATGTGAACGTTACATGCATTATTGGATACAGTTAAGTGAAACACCTGTTTAATCAAAATTCGGTCCATTTCAAATATAGCTGTAATTTTTTTACCACAGTAAATGACTATAGTATATACTGTACAGTGAGAGCTAGGACCAGCTGGGTGGAGAGATGGTAGTGGCGCGAAGCACTCCCAGTGTAAAGGAGCGTGGGTTGTTTGAAATCATCGCACCGCTAGAGTTTTTATCACAAAAATATAAGAATTTTTATTTAGTAGTACAGTACAGTGATACCTGTGGATACGAAAGTTTCTGCTTACGAAAAATTCAGGGTACGAAAAGCGATATGAAGATTTTTATGCCCCAGTATACGAAAAAAATTTCAGGATACAAAAAGCTTACGAGATCCCAACTCGTCGCCGAGAGTAATTTTAAAATTTGCGCGCCGCCAGACTTTGAACTTGGGTAAACTCGCTTACAGCCTCCCGCTCACCCATTGGTTATCTCCCTACTCAGATGCTAGCTGCCGCCATAAGATCTTGCTTTCCTATTGGTCGGCAACTATCCCACCTTGCTTACGCATGGGCGTTCATCTCTCTCTCTCTCTTTTCGTTCCGACTGCGGTATCGTTAACCCTTTTACCCCCAAAGGATGTACTGGTACATTTCACAAAATTCATCCCTTTACCCCCATGGACGTACCGGTACGTCCTTGCAAAAAAATGCTATTTAAATTTTTTTTTGCATATTTTTGATAATTTTTTGAGAAACTTCAGGCATTTTCCAAGAAAATGAGACCAACCTGACCTCTCTATGACCAAAACTAAGGCTGTTAGAGCAATTTAAAAAAATATACTGCAAAATGTTCTTGAAAAAAAATACCCTTGGGGGTTAAGGGTTGGAAATTTCCAAACAGCCTGGGGGTAAAAGGGTTAACATTGACTTTGTGTGCTTTCGCTTGTTTTACGTAGTGTTGAATACATTCGTACGCCACGTGTTATCGTTATTAAACATTCTTTACTGTGTACTGTACTGTATTAGTGTTTACTACATAGTATATAACGTACGTAGTGTATTATTGAGCTTAATACTGTAGCCATGGGTCCCAAGAATGTTGCCGAAGGAAAGAAAAAGAAGATGATGCTCTCGATGGAGACAAAACTCGAAATCGTGAAAAAGTATGAGCCTGGCATGCGTTCAAGTGTGATCGCCGAGGAGTATGGTCAGAATCCTTCTACGATAGACACCATCTTGAAGCAGAAGGCGGCCATCAAAGCAGCGACACCTTCTAAGGGCGTCACTGTTTTCTCCAACAAGAGAACCCACGTGCATGACGAGATGGAGAGGCTGCTTCTTGTGTGGATCAAAGACAAAGAGATCTCAGGAGGCACCATCACCGAGACTACAATTTGCCAGAAGGCCTCCGCCATTTTCGGTGATCTCGGGCCGAAGAAGGGGCAGGAGAAGGAACATCCCAGCAGGAGCCCCCAGAGTTCAAGGCTTCTCAGGGGTGGTTCGAGAAATTCAAGAGAAGGACTGGTATTCATTCAGTGGTACAGCATGGGGAGGCAGCCAGCTTGGACATGAAGGCCGCCGAAGCCTTTGTTAAAACGTTTGACGAGTTGACTCTCCAGGAAGGCTACAGTTCGCAGCAAGTTTTCAATTGCGACGAAACTGGGCTTTTCTGGAAGAAAATGTCTCGTCGGACGTTCATCACGGCAGAGGAGGAGAGGCTACCCGGACATAAGCCTATGAAGGACAGGCTTACCCTTGCTTTTTGCGCAAACGCCAGTGGGGACTGTAAGATAAAGCCCCTGCTGGTGTACCATTCTGAAACTCTCCGAGCCTTCAAAGCCCACAAAGTCATCAAGGAGAACCTTCCCGTGATGTGGAGGGCGAATGCTAAAGCCTGGGTAACGAGGCGACTTTTTATTGATTGGGTGAATGTCTGCTTTAGTCCGACTGTCCGAAAATATTTGAAAGAAAAGCTCCTCCCTATGAAATGTCTGCTGGTGTTGGACAATGCTCCAGCTCACCCTCCTGGCCTCGAGGAACATCTTCTGACCGAGTATTCCATCATAAAGGTCCTGTATCTACCGCCTAACACCACCCCTCTCCTCCACCCCATGGACCAGCAAGTTATTTCTAATTTCAAAAAATTGTACTCGAAGCATCTCTTCCAGAGATGTTTCAAGTCACAGAAAGTACAAACCTTACTCTGCGTGAATTCTGGAAAGATCATTTTAACATGTGATATGCCTCAGACTCATCGATCTCGCTTGACAGGAAGTTTCGAGGCGTACCCTGAACTCCTCTTGGAGGAAGCTGTGGCCTGATGTTGTCTCTGCACGAGACTTCGAGGGGTTCGGGAAGCCTGGAGGCAAAGCCGAGATCGTTGACAATCCTGAACCCATTCAGCCGTCTGAGGTAGCTGACATCGTACATCTTGGTACGTCCATGGGGCTGGAAGTTAGCGACGAAGATATAGATGAACTTATCGAGGAGCACCACGAGGAGTTGACGACGGACGACCTGATGGAGTTGGAGACAATGCAAGTGAGTGATGTTCAAGAGCAGTTCTCTAGCGGTGATGAGGAGGATGTTAGAACTTTGAAAACGTCAGACATTAAAGAAATTCTTGCATGTTTCCATAAAATGGCAGACTACGTCGAAAAGGAACATCCAGAAAAAGTTTATACCAACCGTGCACTTCAACACTGCAATGACGTTTGCCTAACGCATTTTAGAAATGTGTTGAAAAGTAGGCAGAAACAAGCTTCCATGGATAGTTTCTTATTAAAGAGGCCAGCAGTATTAGTAGGCCAAGACGAAGGTGAAAGTGAAGAAAAGAAACAGAAAAGAGGGAGTGATGAAGAAGTAGAAGGTGAAAGTAAAGAAAAGAAACAGAAAAAAAAAGTGATGAAGAAGTAGAAGAAATTTAGAAAATGTAAAAAAATGTAAAGTTAAAAAAAAGAAAAAAAAAATTAATTTGAAGTTTTATGTTATCGTTAAGTGTTAAAGTAATTTTTTCTTTCATTTTATAGTTTTCCATACGTAATGTTAAGTGTTAATTATTTCTGCCATTTTTTTTTCATTTCGTAAAGTTTAAGTGTTAATGTGTTAAGTGTGTAAATTATTGTACGTAGTCTGTCACTTGTTACGTTTTCTGCCTTATGCCATCCTCCTCTGCCGCGACTTCGCTATCGGACATGGTCTCAATCAAAAGGTAAGTTTCAACTTTTTTGTTAATTAACTGTATCTTTTTTTTCAGGGTATCAACCCTTAGTTTAGGTGTACAGGTAACAATACACCTTCACTGATCCAAATGCTTTACATACAGTACCGTAACTTTTTACAGTAGTAAAGAAAACCGACCGTTTTTGGACCGTTTTCTTAGGGCCTGGAGGGGATAACTAGGCTATAACTACATTATTGAATAATCTCATGGTGGTTTCTGGAATGGATTAGGCTGTTTTTAATGGTTGGGTTAATTATTGAATGATAGAAATGGCTGCATTGCATGTTTATTACTACAGTTTAGCGTTTTTATGAAAGAAAAGGTGTCTTTTCGTAAGGCTTGGAACGGATTACTGTAGGCTATTTACGTGTAAAACGCGACTCAGTATACAAAAAAATCAGCATACGAAACCGTATCCTGAACGGATTACTTTCGTATGCTGAGGCATCACTGTATTGCATAGTTCTTGGTTGCGTAAATACTCCCAGTCCAGAGGTGGTTATGTCTCCTCGGACACCTATCATCCCCAGCCCGTTTAGTTCCCAATGGCCGCCTGAGGATACGATGTCTCCAATGGTGACTAAAATCCATCTAGAATCAGGCCTTTGATTCCCCGGATATTCTGATCCCAATGGGAGCAGACGAATGGGCGTACCTTAAATGGTGGGTGGCAGACGAGAATATGCTGAAGGGTGTCGACCTTCTCGTCCTTCCCCTGGACTTGGTGCTGTTTTCCGACTCATTACAAGAAGGGTGGGGCCCCATGTGCTGCACCACATGACCTCAGGCCTTTGGTCAGAGTTTGAAAAGTACCTTCACATAAATCTCTTTGAGATGAAGGCCATCTACCTGGCCCTTCAAATGTTCCATCAGTTCCGGGCGGGTCACTCAGTGGTAGTGATGAGCGACACCACCACAGTAGTGGCTTAAATCAACAAGCAAGGAGGTCCTTTTTTGCAGCCCCTATCCCATCTGGCAGAGATACAGAGATAGGCAGAAGTTCACTCGGTCTCACTATCAGCTCGCTTCTTTTCTGGCAAAAGGAATGTGCTCGCCGACAACCTGAGGAGAGTGACTCGGCTTGTGGGTTCCGAGTGGTCTTTGGATCATCTAGTAGCCAACAAAGTCCTGACTTTGTGGTGTTCTCTGACTGTGGAATTGTTCATATCTGGCAAGATGCATTCCAAGAACGGTGGGACAACATTGATGTTTATGCCTTTCCTCCTGTTCTGTTTGATAAGAAGAGTACTCAACATGGGCAGAACATCGGTCATTCTCTCAATGACCCTCATAGCTCCGTTATGGCATCACACAATGGTTCCCAGACCTTCTGCAACTCCTGTCGGAGCTTCCAAGTGAACTTCCTCCACGACACAATCTACTCAGACAACAACATGTCAACATCTACCACAAAGCCTTAGTTTTCCCACGTCTTCATGCCTCGAGACTATCCAGCATTTCACTTAGAGAGGATTTTTGCAAGTTGCTGAGAATATGTGGACATCTGCGAAGATCGTCAGCCTCAGTCTACCAGGCAAAGTGGAATGTCTTATGTGGATGGTGTCGTGGAAGTGGTATCTCTCCACTCGATGCCACTATTCCAGCTTTAGCGGAGTTGTTCATGTATATGCAGCAGGAAATGCATCTTTCAGTTTCAGTCTTGCCTTTAAACTGAAAGGAGTGGAAATTTCCTCTTCACTAGAACTTTCCCTCCTTATATGGAGTTACGAACTTACCTATCATTAGTCAGAAGTGGGACCTCCTCCTTGGAACATGGTTCGGGTTTTTCGGTCTCTGAAGAAGCCTCCCTACAAACCATTACGCCAGACTACAGATCGTCACCTCACATGGAAGACAGTGTTCCCACTTGGTTTGGCTTTGGCCAAAAGAATCAGTAAACTTCATGGTCTCTTGTATGACATCGCCCATTCAACGGGATTGGGAGAGTTAAGCTTTAGATTCATCCATGAGTTTGTTGCCAAAACTCAAAATCCGGGGGTACTGGATCCTAGATTTTATTCCTTCCAGATAACGAGTCTCCGCTCTGTAACCAACAATCCGGATCATCTGTCACTATATACAGTAAGGAGTTTGATGCTCTGCCTCAAAAGAATAGCAGCAGCTCATCCCTAAGTGCCTTTGCTTTTCGTCAGCACTGGGAAAATTAAGAGGAGGATTGCAAAGAACACAATTTGTGCTTGGATTCATAGAGTCATTAACCTTGCATAAAATCCAGATCCTCCTCTAATACGGCGACCAAGATCGCACGATGTCAGGGGCATAGCTACGTCCCTGGCCTTCAAACAGAACTACTCTGTGGGGTAGGTTCTGCAAGCGGGTGTATGGAAGCGTCAAACGACCTCCACTGCACATTACTTAAAGACGGGACCCACAGGAGACTCGATACGTTCTTTATCGGTCTTGTGGTGGCTGCGCAACAAGTAGCAAAAGGTTGAGGGCACTTGTTACCCGGTTTTAGTCTTGAGTGAAGGAAGAGGAATGACTGGCTCTTTTCTTTTCTTCATCCTCCCCTCTCTTGGGGAAATCAGCATCCTGGGTCCTCTGCACAGCTGACCTCAACCACGACAGGTAAACCATTGCTCCCTTGTGTACCCTAGTGTTGTGTCTACACCGTTACGTCCCCATACCCTAGCGAGTGGTATTGGGAATGTCTTTGTGAACTCGATTAGTTTCTTTGGACTTGGAATACATCATACCTTGACAGTCACATTGCTAGTATCTCAACACACAATAGGCAGCAGACCATGCATAGCTATGATTAACGAGGTGTTAGGGTTTCCTTTTTTGTGTACTAACCTATGCATAAGGACTCCCCGAGCAAAGCCAAAAGTCCAGATTTGCAGGGACTTTCACCTTCCTAGTGGGTGAGTCAACCCCTATAAATAGCACAGGTTTGTATTCTAATTACGGAACAAATTACAAATTTGGAAATAATTTATAATTTTCCTAACAATACAAATCTATAGGTATTTATACAGATTAGCCCGCCAACCCAGTCCCCACTGAAGTCCTACCTCCAAGCAAAGTGAAGCAGTCACAGGTGTGTGAGTGAGAGGGGTAGCTAACTACTCCCTACCATCCCTGCTAACTAGCTGGATGGATAGTTAATCCTCGCTAAATTTTAATGGCTCGTCCTTTCAGCTTTGCTGAAAGTAATACCCTTATAAATAGCTACAGGTTTGTATCGTTAAGAAAAAAACAAATATCTTCCAAATTTGTCATTTTTGTTTGCCATCAAGGTCACGCTTGAAGCATAAAGCATATGAATATTGGGTGAGTATTGAAAAATATTTTTTTTTTATTATTTATGTTGTGTTGAGTTTTCATAGGTTTATACACAACAGGGTGTTGAAAAGTCTGTACAGGTACTTACATGAAGTTATTTTGATAGGTTTTACAGTCTGAACTTGGTACGGTATAGTATAAATTTGATACGGTACATGTATCCCAAATTAATTATTATTGATAAGTATACATGCAGTATATATTTTAGTTTCAGGTTTATTATTTCTTAGAGTGTACAGTCATTTACATTTTAATCATGTTTATTCCATGAGAGATATTTCTGATGCCATTCCAATCATCTTTCTTTAGAGGTGGTAATGGATTGATTAGCCCTGTGCAGTGTGATAATTATATTGCTTTTTCAGATTTCTGAATGTGTGCCATGCTGGTGAGTGTATCATCTGCAGCAGTGGCCCTGAACATGGTAGTAAGCCTCCTCTAGTGCCAAGGGAAATCCTCAGTCCAGTTGCTGATGAAAATGGCCACAACTCTCGGCAGGATTTATCCAGGGTCTTTGGCGCAGCAAACATGAGCTCAAACAGTCTAGTCTCCAAAGTGGTCAAGCTCAGCTGGAAATGTAAACAGTGCCGGCATTATAACTCGGCACATAGCTCAACATGTTCTTCTTGTATCAAGCTCATAGGTAATGGTGGTACTGTCAATAATGGTGTAACAACAGGGTATGGGAATCAAATAGACAATGCCATTACTCCTGTTGAAGAGGTGGAAGGATCATTTATGGTGGAGAACAGTCTTTATTTTTTAGGAAATAATACCTCAGCATTAACTTCATCTGAAACAGAATGTAATCGTTCACCAAAGAGACAGATAACAGTAGCTCATGGTCAAGTACGTTCAAAAGTGTGCAAGTCAAGTGACAAATCTGATAATGAGCCAGTATCTTCTAAGGATTCTGACATTCGTAAGAGTCAGGACTTGGATGACGTAGTTATAGAGTTTGATGATAATAAGAATTATAATGTGTGTAGTAATAATAATGAAGAAATAGAGACGTGGGTGTGTAAAAGGTGTACTTTGAAAAATCCAGTAGACTTAGAATACTGTGAGGTATGTGAGGCCCCTAGAAAGCCAAACATTCCAACCACATTGCCAAAGAAGACAAAAGCTCTAATTTGTACATCAAGCAATGATTTGAAGATTATTGATAGTGCCTCTGATCTTAATCAGAAAACTGTTGTTAAAACTCCAACTGGAAAAGCGCCTCATTTTAAAAAATCCGTAAGTGATACTTCTAATTTAAAGATTGCAGAATCACTAGTCAAGTTTGTTGCCAGTCGTCTTTCGTCTCCAACAGAACTCAACATGTCTGTACAGACAAAGGTTGCTAAAGAGCCACAGCCAGAAAAGGCTGTATCCTCTGTGTCTCCTCCTGTAGTTGATCTTTCTCGGTCTTCAAGTCAGGAAGACTATTCTCTCTCTGATTCAGATATGTGGACATGTAGTTTCTGTTCATTTGCGTATAATCCTTCATGGTCAGAATCCTGTGATGTGTGTAGTGGAGCAAAGGAGAGGGAAGTGAGTTCGAAGACACGTGATGTATTGAATCAGGGCTTAGATGAAGATTTTCAATTACTCACTACAGATCTTTCGGAAGAGGGAGAATCCCCTGACCAGAGCTGGACATGTATCAAGTGTACTTTGGTGAATACAGGGTCAGAAAATGCATGTAAAGTGTGTGGTGGGTCAAGGCTCAAAAGCATCTGCTATGTGGATGATGCCACTCTTAAGCGAGGTGAATTTTGGATGTGCGTAGTTTGTACATTAAAGAATCCAATATTTGCTCGACGTTGTAAAGCATGTAAAGCCAAAGTAGATGGTACAGGGGGAGCCAGAGATAAGCTTAATAATGAATCCAAGGATTGCCGGCCTAAATCTGAACATATCAGTAGCCTCGTGTGGAGTGCTAGTGGTGGGCAAAAGTCTCCTAGTATGCAGAGGATGAGCTTAGTGGACACTCCTGCTGATGATGACTCTAAAATGGATTCACAGACAGATAATCAAAATGGTGCTCAGTTCAGTGATACTCCTATACGTGGAAATGGAGCAATACCGAAGTCGCACAGTGTCTCAGGCTGCCAGGCACTTTTAGCTTCTCAGGTTCCTAAATCTCCATTGTCAGCTCCAAGCTCCCCTGTTGCACAGCAGAGGGAGTCCAGCTCCTCATCAACTTGGAACTGCAGTGCCTGTACATTCAATAATAGTGCCAGTGCAGTTTCATGCACAATGTGTGGGTCTTCTCCAACTTTAGGAGATGTTCCTCACAGCTGGCCAGGTAGCCAGGCCTACCGGGGTCAGTCTGAACTCATGGATGTTCTTCGTGAGATGGAGGAACGTGATGCCCTGAATAAGTGGACAAGAATTGTTCACTACTGTAGAGTGGTAAGTATTTGCTTATCAGGATGAAAATATTGGGATTTGTTAGTTTTTCCTAGGAACAATTATTTTATGCCATTATTTTCAGTGAGTGTACTTTTGTAGCCTTATGTTGTACATGTTTTTTATTTTTTTTAAAGTATTTCTACAAGTATTTTCTGTGTATTAACTTGCACTATTTTAGACATTATAAGTATGTCAGATGGGACAGTGAATACTACATACTGTATATTGCTGTACAGTATGTTATTTTGTAGTTTAATTTTTTTTTTAAGTGAGATTTTTTCACATTCTTCTTTTGGTTGTAAGAAGCAGTATAGAAGTGTAAAATATTTATTTATAACGTTAGTACAGATTAGCCAATGATGCCAAGTAACCAGGTGTCTTAGTTTATGATATGATTATGATCTAACTATTTTCTGTATATTTTTTCTTCAATTTGGATGTTTATGATTAATTTACTAATACATATTTTTTATTGTTTCACATATACATTTCAGAATTGCAATTGATTTTTATATTTGAAATTTAATGTAAGTGCAATTTTCATTACAATTTGCTTACAAGCAGAATTTAATTTTCGTACTATGAGTTATTACAGTAATATATATATATATATATATATATATATATATATATATATATATATATATATATATATATATAGGTATATATATATATATATATATATATATATATATATATATATATATATACATATACATATACATATACATATACATATACATATACATATACATATACATAGCCACATATATACACACATACATACATACAGTACATACATACACCATTGGAAATGGTGTACAAAAATGTAAGAATATGAGTATTTCGATAAAAAACCTTTATCGTAAATTTAATTGCATATAGATAAAAACATAATGTCTATTTTTGTTCTACAACAGGTACATTTCTCTCTGAAGAAAATATATTTTACCGATTAATTAGACATTTAGGAAATTTATTCCGCTTTCCATTACAATATTAATTTCTTTCTTAGCGTTATTCATTTCTTATTCGTTACGGAAAATGGTGGAAAAGGTATGTTTACGGTAAGACGCATTAAGACTTTTTTACACAGGAATATTACTAGGGCATATTTAATTTTTTATATGAGTGTTTGCGCATTTACAAATATTTGCAATAGTCATATTTTATATACAGTTTAGTCAGGTATTCTTTGTATATTCACATGGTATATAAAAATATGTAAATATATGAACATTATGATATAAAAAACCTTTATATCATATGTTTAGCTGCTAAAGATGAAAATATTGTCTTTATTTGTTCTATGATTGTTCATTTTTTTTTTCTGATAAAACCTCTATATTTCATATATGAATTATGTAGGCAAACTATTCAGCTTTCCATTGCAATTTTTATTTTATTCATAACATTATCCATAACATACTTGGAGTATTATGCAAAAAGGTAGCATAGCTATGATCACCGCAAAACTCTTTAATTCCCATACGTGTATATAATTGTAATTTTATGCAACCGTAAATAATTTTTACTCGGCGTGTTTGTACATTTGCGAATTGTAATTTTCTTCTTTCATTTACCCTTAGCCCTTTTCTTTGTATTTTCACATGATATAAGAAAAAGTGTAAAAATATGATAATTTTTATATAAAAAAACTTTACCGTAAATTTAGAAGCTTCTACTCTCTTTATAGGCGAGCTTAGTATTCGTGAATTTCATGCAATGCGAAAACCTGAAATCTAACACCAAATTTCATGACCTTAAAAAATTGCCATCCAACTCTATTCAAAACGGGAAATTTTGTGTACGAAATCGGCACATATTGTATAGTACAGCGTAATGTTAAAAAGTTAAAGTCAGACATAAATTTAGCAGTAAAATTTACTAGATAATATAGTTCCATACAGTCAGCCCTCAATTTTTGCGGGAGGTAGGTTACAGAGACAGGCGCGAAAAGGGAAAAATTGCAAATACAGTTTATTTACCCTAGGTTAGGATAACTCCTAACCTAACAACTCACTGCCATTACCTGCAATCAGATAATTAACACACCAAGTACTGCCTAATATTGTTTTTATTTGGTTTCTATTACAGTATAATTGTTCCAGTTTAATAATAATATATAATGCCCACTGATACTTAAGTGTGTATTACTGACTATCACTACATTAACCCTTTCACCCCCAAAGGACGTACCGGTACTTTCTTGCAAAACACTGTTAATTACATATTTTTCAATATTAAACTTACCCGATAATCATGTAGCTGTCAACTCCGTTGCCCGACAGAATTCTATGGAGGGATACGCCAGCTATCACAATACTAGAAGGGGGTGTACTTACCAGCGCCACCTGTGGCCAGGTACTATAGTACTTCTTGTTGACACCTCCTCAATTTTTCCTCTGTCGTGCTTCCGGCAAGACGTTCTGGGATACGCTTATGTTCTTGGAGTATTTTCACGACTTTGGTGAAGTATTTCTCTTTGATTTCGGCTGTCGCTTTACTGGAAACTTCTATATTAGCTTAGTTAGCTTTTGGAATTAATTTGATTAATTATGGTGACGAAGAGAGTATGAACTCTCTTTCACCTTTAAATGGCCGACCCTTCCCTTAGACGGAAGTGTTGGTGTCTAAGAGAGTATAGACTCTCTTTCTTAATTTTGCTTAACAAAAGTTATAGATTTATTTTATATCTCTCCGCCTCTTATAGGCCTCTTCGATTAACTTCCTTTTATTATAAACTTATTAAAATTAATTTTTATATTTGTTTATATTCGACCTTCCTAATAGTAGGCGGTCTTTTCTTGGTACCGAAGTTAATTAACATTGAGCCCGTCATTTCGGTTTTACCTGTTAACATATTATGCTATTTTAATGTCTTTGAAAGAATTTCTTTGATAGTCTAGTACTGTTTTCAAAGTTGAACTAACGTTTTGTTTTGTCTCTGCAGTTGTTGACGTTCAGAACGTTCAACTTGCGCTCTATCGTTACGATAGAGAAAGAATTTTCACGGTTTCACGTTGCAGTAAGAGTAACCGTGTCTAGCGTTTTGTTCATTCTTTCTTAACTTAATGGTTTTAATCCTAATAAAGGAACTTTTCATTTTGGGAAATATTTCAGTTTTTTCCTTTAACAATAATATGTTTTAACGATATATATGATTGGGCTCTTCTCTCAGGTTCTAAGTCAAGAGAGAGAGAGAGAGAGAGAGAGATAGAGACGGAGGGAGAAAGAGGAGGATAAACGTTTCATTCAAGCGAGTAACGTTGTTATCGTTTTTGCTCTTCTCCCTAGTCTCTTTAGGGGAAGAAGGTAAACGTTTCTAGAGTGATCTAGTGTTTAGTCTCTTTCCAGCCACTGAATTATTTATCTTTCATTAGATTTTTCTGTTACATTGTAATTCTGTTTTCGCAATTACTAACTTTTGAGAAAGGATAGAATTGCGTGTTTCAGGTACAAACCACTTAAAGTTTCGAGTTCAGTGAAATAAGTGCAAACAGAAAATCAAAGTGATAAGTGATTAGCGCAAAGTGTGTCAGTGTTGTGCGTGAGGGTACTTCTGTGCGCGCCAGTCGTCCTCCCAGTCCGGGACCTCTTGCAAGCTCCCAAGCCCAGGGGAGAAGCAATGTCGAAGGACAAAAGGGTTCAGCAGGCCTTGATCGGCGCACAGAAGTATCCTCGGTGGTTGTGGGCGTGTCTTACCGAGACCGTCACTCCCACCCGCAGACGATTGAGCCCTTATTTTGCTCGTCTGCAGAAGAAATTTAGGGGAGAAAACGCTGGTCTCAGGTCTCAAGACCTCTTAAACGTAAAGTCCAGACCTATGCCAGACGTACGAAGTTAGAGTTCAACAACCCGGATGCAGTCATTGGGTTAGCTCTGACTCTCCTCAGTCATCAGTTGAATGCACTCCGCCTAAGAGGAGTAAGGTTCTGCCGCAACAGATCTCTGCTGTTAAGGCTTTACCTCAGCAGACCTTAGTGTCTGCCGACCCCAAGTTGACTCTACTGCAGTCCATGCAGTCACAACTTTCGGTCTTGATGCGTGAGTGTCGGGCTGAGAAGGTTGCGCCTCCGCCTGCGCTCGCTCCGCCTGCGCTCGCTCCGCCTGCGCTCCCTCCGCCTGCGCTCGCTCCGCCTGCGCTCGCTCCGCCTGACCGCAGTACCACCTGCCAGGCGTACGATGTTGAGCCACGTTATGAGTTTACTGATCCCAGTGGTGTGCAGCTCCCTCCGCCTTCCTTAAGGCAACCTCAGCAATGGGAACAGGAGGCTTATACCTCTCTTCCTCCGCTTCCACTTGCTGTTCCACCAGTGAGGCAACACTCGCTTGAGGTACAACCTCTCCCATCCATGAGTCAGTCTCCTCAGCTCTCGCTGCAGCGAGCTCAACCCTCCTCAAGGCAAGCACCTTAACACCTTAGCCTTGCGCCTCAGGAGCCTCAACTTGCGAGATTTTTACTGCGTTCTGCGCAGCCACTACCTTTTCGCTCTCAGCTCACACCGCAGGAACCTCAACTCGTTCCTCAGGAACTTGCTACTGCGCATCCGCCAACCACTCAGCAAGCGCAACCCTTGAGTTCAGCCACTCATGCCAGGAGTCAGCCTCCTCCACCCATGCGCCTACCTTCTGCTACTTCCTTTGATCAGCCTTTGCAGACTGAGCCTCAGGTGTTCCCTCAACAGAGTCTTGAAGAGGAAACCACAACTATTGTTGTTCCAGCTCGTTCTGACTCTGCTGTTCAGCATACCTTACCTCCATTTTCAAACCTTATGATAATGGAGGTTATTTGTATTACTTATAAAAATTTATTTGTATTCCTTGCAATATATTTTTAACAATATCGCAAAATATGGCAAAAATATGAATCATGAGTTATGAATGTAAGGTAAATATTATGTTGATATTAAAACCCCATGCAAGCATGCATAAAGCACTCTAGCACTGGTCATGGAATTTCTGAGAAATGTTAAACGCCATGCACACGCTCTGCTTACCTTACAGCATGCTCTACATACAGCATGCTCTGCTTACAGCATGCTCTGCATACTACATGCTCTGCATACAGCATGCTCTGCATTCAGCATGCTCTGCATACAACATGCTCTACATACAGCATGCTCTGCATACAGCATGCTCTGCATACAACATGCTCTGCATACAGCATGCTCTGCATTCAGCATGCTCTGCATACAACATGCTCTGCATACAGCATGCTCTGCATTCAGCATGCTCTGCATACAACATGCTCTACATACAGCATGCTCTGCATACAGCATACTCTGCATACAACATGCTCTGCATACCTTACCGCATGCTTCTCAGTCACACATCTTTGGTTGTTGCCAACTCACTAGACTGTCAAGCAGTTTCATAACGTTGCCTTCTAGTCTGCTGCTTTTGCACCAGTGAACCCTCACTGAGAGAACTTAGCTTTTCTAGGATATGGTCCCTGTAGATGAGAAAGTTCTTTTCTCCCTCCTTCTGATATTCCCTTGAGGACTCTGTCATTTGGAGGGAGCCTTTAGCTGCATAGCCTCCTATGGACTTTTATTTAAGCATAACATGCTTCCAGGGAAGGTAATGGTTCCACTTCAGTCGCTAATCCCGTCTGTTACCACACCTGCTCCCATAGACCTTGAGCTGTGTTGCAAGACATGCAGTCCAAGCTTAGTCCTTGTTAGAGGATTTTTTGTTTACGGAGTCAATGTGTCACGGGGAAGACGTTCAACAACCAACAGAAGTGACTTGTTGTGACGCAGTGCGGCAACCTCAGCAACCCGATAAGGAGTTGTCTGTACGACCCAGACAGTCTAGACAGATTCGGGTTGTCACTGTACTTCCTCGCTTGCCCATGATTGACAGTTCACAGACTGTGCAGCAGTACCATGATCTTGTGTCCGGCTCCGTCAGACGACTGGCTTTTAAGAGCTCCCACAAGTCGTCGCTGTCTGGAGATTTTCAAATGGACTATGGATCTGACCAAGGAACTGGGCCTCCTGGTCAATTTTGAGGAGTCTCAGCTCGTTCCATCCCAGACCATTGTCTCCTTGGGTATGGATCTTCAGAGTCGAGCTTTTCGGACTTTTCCGTCGGCCCCAAGGATCTTCCAAGCCCTAGAATGCATCCAGAGCATGCTGAGAAGGAACCGATGCTCAGTCAGGTAGTGGATGAGTCTAACAGGGACACTTTCATCGCTGGCCCTGTTCATCGTGTTAGGGAGACTCCACCTCCCCCCCCCTTCAGTATCATCTAGCTGCTCACTGGATAAAGGACATGACGCTAGAGACGGTCTCAGTTCCTGTTTCCGAAGAGAGGAGGTCTTCTCTCGCGTGGTGTAAGAACAGCTTTCTTCTCAAGGAAGTCTACCTTTGGCTGTTCAGAAACACGACCGCCGTCTCCTCTCGGACGCATCAGACACGGGCTGGGGTGCGACTTTGGACGGACAAGAATGCTCGGGAACATGGAATCAGGAGCAAAGGACACTTCACATCAATTGCAAGGAGTTGTTGGCGGTTATTCTGGCCTTGATAAACTTCAAGTCCCTCCAGCTTAACAAAGTGGTGGAGGTGGACTCTGACAACACCACAGCCCTGGCTTACATCTTCAAGCAGGGAGGGACTCTTTCGTGGAAGTTGTTCTAGATCGCAAGGGACCTACTCATCTGGTCTAAAGATCGAAAGCTAACTGGTAACGAGGTTCATTCAGGGCGGTATGAATGTCATGGCAGATCACCTCAGACGGAAGGGTCAGGTCATCCCCACAGAGTGGACCCTTCTCAAGAATGTTTGCAGCAGACTTTGGGCCCTGTGGGGTCAGCCAACCATAGATCTGTTCACTACCTCGATAACCTAGAGACTCCTGTTGTATTGTTCTCCGATTCCAGACCCAGCAGCAGTTCACGTGGATGCTTTTCTGCTGGATTGGTTCCATCTCGACCTGTATGCATTCCCGCCGTTCAAGATTGTCAACAGGGTACTTCAGAAGTTCTCCTCTCACAAAGGGACACGGCTGACGTTGGTTGGCTCCGCTCTGGCCCGCGAGAGAATGGTTCTTAGAGGTACTGCAATGGCTGGTCGACATTCCCAGGACTCTTCCTCTAGGAGTGAACCTTCTAAGTCTACCTCACGTAAAGAAGGTACACCCAATCCTCCACGCTCTTCGTCTGACTGCCTTCAGACTTTCGAAAGACTCTCAAGAGCTAGGGGCTTTTCGAAGGAGGCAGCCAGAGCGATTGCCAAAGCAAGGAGAACATCCACTCTCAGAATCTATCAGTCTCAAGGGGAAGTCTTCCGTAGCTGGTACAAGACCAATGCAGTTTCCTCAACCAGTACCACTGTAACCCAGATTGCTGACTTCCTGTTATATCTAAGGAAAGTAAGATCCCTTTCAGCTCCTACGATCAAGGGTTACAGAAGTATGTTGGCAGCGGTTTTCCGCCACAGAGGCTTGGATCTTTCCACCAACAAAGATCTACAGGACCTCCCTAGGTCTTTTGAGACCTCAAAGGAACGTCGGTTGTCCACTCCAGGCTGGAATCTAGACGTGGTCCTAAGGTTCCTTATGTCATCAAGATTTGAACCTCTCCAATCAGCCTCTTTTTAGGACCTCACATTAAAAACTCTTTTCCTCGTGTGCTTGACAACAGCTAAAAGAGTAAGTGAGATCCACGCCTTCAGCAGGATCATTGTTTTCACATCTGAAACGGCTACATGTTCCTTGCAGCTCGGTTTTTGCTAAACGAGCTTCCTTCACGTCCTTGGCCTAAGTCGTTCGAGATCCCAAGCCTGTCCAACTTGGTGGGGAATGATCTGAAGAGAGTACTTTGCCCAGTTAGAGCTCTTAGGTACTATCTAAAAAGGTCTTAACCTTTACAAGGACAATCAGAAGCCTTATAGTGTGCTATCAAGAAACCTTCTTTTCCAAGTTCTAAGAACTCAGTTTCTTACTATTCAGGCTTCTGATTAGAGAAACACATTCTCATCTGAAGGAAGAAGACCTTGCTTTGCTGAAGGTAAGGACACATGAAGTGGGAGCTGTGGCTACTTCAGTGGCCTTCAAACAGAGCCATTCTCTGCAGAGTGTTATGGATGCAACCTATTGGAGAAGCAAGTCAGTGTTCGCATCATTCTATCTCAAAGATGTCCAGTCTCTTTACGAGTACTGCTACACCCTGGGACCATTCGTAGCAACGAATGCAGTAGTAGGCGAGGGCTCAGCCACTACATTCCCATAATCCCATAACCTTTTAACCTTTCTCTTGAATACTTTTTATGGGTTGTACGGTCGGCTAAGAAGCCTTCCACATCCTTGTTGATTTGGCGGGTGGTCAATTCTTTCTTGAGAAGCGCCGAGGTTAAAGGTTGTGATGAGGTCCTTTAGTATGGGTTGCAGCCCTGTATACTTTAGCACCTTTGAGTTGATTCAGCCTCCCAAGAGGAACGCTGCGCTCAGTAAGGAAGACGATCTTATTAAAGGCAGAGTAACGGTTCAAGTCGACTTCCTTACCAGGTACTTATTATTTCATTGTTATTGTGGATAACTGATTATATGAAATACGGGATACTTAGCTATCCTTTAGTCTTGTACACTGGTTTTTCACCCACCCCCCTGGGTGTGAATCAGCTACATGATTATCGGGTAAGTTTAATATTGAAAAATGTTATTTTTATTAGTAAAATAAATTTTTGAATATACTTACCCGATAATCATGATTTAATCGACCCTCCCTTCCTCCCCATAGAGAACCAGTGGACCGAGGAAAAATTGAGGAGGTGTCAACAAGAAGTACTATAGTACCTGGCCACAGGTGGCGCTGGTAAGTACACCCCCTTCTAGTATTGTGATAGCTGGCGTATCCCTCCATAGAATTCTGTCGGGCAACGGAGTTGACAGCTACATGATTATCGGGTAAGTATATTCAAAAATTTATTCTACTAATAAAAATAACATTTTTACATATTTTTGATAATTTTATGAGAAGCTTCAGGCATTTTCCAAAAGAATGAGACCAACCTGACCTCTCTAGGACAAAAATCAAGCCTGTTAGAGCAATTTAAAAAAAAAATATATAGCAAAATGTGCTCGAAATTTAACCTTATGGTGAGGGTAAAAGGGTTAAAGCTTATGTGTACTGTAAGTGTTCCCGGTTTTCGTTTGGACGACTTGACTCGCCGCAAACGTAACCTACATTTACAATAAACAACAGTAATTCTGTACTGTACAATATGTATACAGTTCAATTTAAGATTAACTAAGTGTATATATTTTATACAACAACCAATAACTATTTTTGTACGTCGTACGCAACCATCTTGAAACATTGCGCAATTCCTGATGATCATCTCGCCCAATAATTTGACATCTACTATAACTTGGTAATAATGTTATCTAATTTACTTCAATTGGTTAGAAAATTTTAAGATAATGATAAAAGTATCATTAGTTACGCTATGGTTATTGCCTAAACGCATATAGCCACAGTAACCGAGGAAAAAACAGCTGTTTTATTTGTATTTCAATCACCCTACAATTTTCTTTTAATAACACAGTACTTTAGTTTGGAAGGATTGACTTTACAACATATAATATGCTCAGTGTAATCATATACTTTAGTTGTGTGTTTAAGTAACATAAAAATTAAGAATTAAATTTATCTTTACAGTGCAAAATCTTTCTCTTTTGTTCAACTATGAGTGTTTGAATTTTTTTTGCCAAGAGATGGCGAGGATGGTATGTTTACATTGAAAATAAGGAATCCTTTATGTAAACATTGTTAAAAGTCATAAATTGCTTTATTTTTAAACTTTCTTAAACAGAAGTATAGCTTATTTTATAAACTGGAAACATGAATATCTTCAAGGCAATTTGGATATATACGAGGATGAAACGTTTGAACTTATTTGATCTACAAACTCGATGACTAAGGGGACAGTTAATAGAGGCATTCAAAATTCTTAAAGTAATAAAAAAATTATTGTGTGGCAATTTCTTTACATAAAGAATAGCAAATACTTGTAATAGACTAACGTGTGGTAAAGAGTAACAGGGTAAACTAGTGTAAGAATAAGTAGGACAATATCATAAGAACTCTAAATGCTTAAACTAAATCGCTCTACCAAGGAGCATATGGAAGTCTCTGCCTGTGGACTAAAAAGTCTGAGACATCGAAGATCCTTGTATAAAACACATACACACACACACACACTCGCTCTCTCTCTCTCTCTCTCTCTCTCTCTCTCTCTCTCTCTCTCTCTCTCTCTCTCTCTCTCTCTCTCGTCTGTTTTTTACATCTAACCAACCAGCCAACATATGGTGGGAGAAACTATTTCTTAACTTATTTGAAACATCTACTATATATTGTAGTTAATACAGGAGAATATAGAATATATTATAAGCTAAGTAAAAGAGAGCTAATAAATAGAAGAAGCAGTACAATTACAGCTTAAGGGAGTGTGTGTTACGTATTGGGGAGGGTGGGTATGCCAAGGTCCTTGTTGGGGCGGTTGTAACAGGTGTTTGGAGGGTGAAATATTTACGAGACACGAGAACAATAGTGTTGAGAGCAAGAAGGGCAGCCGGGAAAGGTAGAACTGTTCAGACAAATAATTTGATTTGGAAAACAAGGGGGAAAAAAAGGAAGAGAATTAAGAAAACATGAAAGGAAAAGAGATGAATGAGGGCATTGATTGAGCGGTAAGAAAAGTGAACAAATATTTATGTGATCGCTGAGAGCAAAGTGTGAAGCAAAAAGAAAAGGAGGACAAAGCATTATGAAAGAGAGGAGTAGATCCCCGTCAAGTCGGCAAGAGCGTGCGGGATGAGGGTTCAGGTGAGGAAGGTGTGCAAGAGGGAAGGGAAGGCGGGAGGCGACAGGACAGCGAAAGAGTGGGAAGAAATATTTGCGCAGATTTGGAATACATAGTGGGAAATTTCAAATGAAAGGGATAGGAAAAGAAATAAAGATATAAAAGGGAATGAGAGGAATAATGAAATGAATATGATAGGTGAAATTTATAAAAATAAAAGTAACGTGAACGCCAAAATTGAAGAAAATAAAAGTGAGAGACTTTGGTTATGTTAATATAGAAATATTAACGCAGATAAAGCATATTATTAGGAAACATAGAATGAAAGAAAGAAGAAATTAAGGGAAAAAGAGAGAGGAGAATGTGTAAAGTTGTGAATATTGTCAAGTCACAAATTGTTTTATTTTGAAAATATCTTAAACAGAAATACAGCTGAAAACATGAATATTTTAGTAATAATAGTTTCTTTTAGAAAATATGAAATATCCTTTGGTAGCATGTCCTAATAATAAGGGAGTTATTTGATCCAAAAATTTAGGTTGATGGCCGACTACACAGAGTTGATCTGCTGATTTGGAAAATCATGAATGTAGACAATGTAAAAGATTATAATTGGCTATGTTTTATATATAAATACAGTACTAAAATGGGATATTACATGCATTATTAAGAGAAACACCAGTTTTAATGAAAATCCGGTGTATTTCAAATATAGCTGTAATTTTTTACCACAGTAAATGGATATAGTGTACAGCGAGAGCTAGGATTATCTGGGAGGAGAGATAGGTAAATGGCGCGAAGCACTCCCAGTGTAAAGGAGCGCGGGCTATTTGAAACCATCGCGCCGCTAGAGTTTTTATCGCTATTATGTGATTTTTTAATTTAATAGGTATTGCGATTCTCTCTGTCACATATAAGTGAAACTGCGTAGAGAGAACTCGCCAAAAACAAGGGCTGACTGTACTGTATTAACAATCGCCGAAGAATGCAAGTCAAACTATGAAATTTAGTGTTTGAAATAGGCAAAGTATGAATCAAAATGTAAAGTTTAGAGTTAGAAATTGCCAAAATACAGCATAATTTTAACCCTGGATAGGTACGGTCCTCGGACACCCCTTTAAGGGTATACTCGGACGCGAACGACCCCGACGCCAAAAAAAATTCTTGAAAAATCAGTTTTTGCAGTAACCTCCTTTTTTCTTTTGCCAAAAAAAACTTCAATGAATGCTTAAAACAACTGTAAAGATAAATACTACTCATCTGCAGAAAAACTATTTATTATAAATATTTTAAAAAATTAAGTAGAAAAAAAAAAAGACCTGACATAAAAATTCATAAAAAAAAAAGTTTATACATATATACACAAATCCATTTAGGAATTGATTCTTGAATGTTTAGGACACATCTTGATGTATTTTGGATGAAGTCAGACCCATGGAGGTGAAGATCTGAAATGAGAAAAAAAGGGTAACTTTTTTTGGCCAAAAAAAATTGTCCAAATTTCATGAATTTTTTTGGGTACCCAAATGAAATAGGAAGTGGCTAATTTTTTTAGGGAATAAACATATGTTATCCTAAAATAGAAATATGTAAAAAAATCTTTATTATTTTGTAAATTACATTTATATCAGGGGCCATATCTAAAGGTAATTTTTTGAGTACTTGGAAATTTCATAAAAAAATACATATATTTAATATATAATATGATATTTATGCAGGTAAAAATATACCAAAATATCACAAATTCTATAGGGAACAAGAATATATATAGATAGGGCAGCTTACGCTTCGGATATGTCCACAAAATGGCCGCCAACCACACTGACTCACTGTAGGAAGTGTATGTCAATTTCAAGGTGTTATTTACTAATCTAATTATTATTGGATATGCATAAAAATTGTATGGTGGGTTGCTGGATAATTGTCGATTATTTTACGACTATAAAATTAAAATTCTGACCCAAAAAAATTTTTTTGAAGGGAAATAAAATCGAAAAAAAAAAATGTAAAACAATATTTTAGCTAAAAAAATTTGATGATATTCAATCAAAAAAAAAGTAAACAAAATTTTCCGACAAATAAACATCTAGAGGAATCATTACTCTGTGATAGTTCCTTAGTACGTAGTAATTTTGAAAGAATTGGGAAAAAACGAAAAAATGGCAATCACCGGAAAATCGAACACATACCTATATATACGCCATATCTGGCTAAAAAAAAGATAGGCATGGGTAGCCAGATCATCTAGAAACACTTTCCAACACTATAAAAATATAAGTTTTGCGACACTACTTGCCAATTCCTTACGGTAACATGACTAAGCAAAAAAATGCAAAACAAATAAAAAGGGGCACTCGTGGAAAAATGGCCATTCTAATATACAGCATTTCAGAAAAAAAAAATTTCAGCCACGTGCTAGGCAAACCATCAAGGCATATTTTCCGACAAATAAACATATAAATGAAATATTACTCTGTGATAGTTCCTTAGTACGTAGTAATTTTGAAAGAAATGGGAAAAAACGAAAAAATGGCAATCACAGGAAAATCGAACACATACTTATATATACGCCATATCTGGCTAAAAAAAAATAGGCATGGGTAGCCAGATCATCTAGAAACACTTTCCAACACTATAAAAATATAAGTTTTGCGACACTACTTACCAATTCCTTACGGTAACATGACTAAGCAAAAAAATGCAAAACAAATAAAAAGGGGCACTCGCGGAAAAATGCCCAACATTCTAATATACGGCATCTCAGATAAAAAAAAAAGACATGCACGTGTTAGCCCAACCATCAAGGCACACTTTCTAACACATAAACATGAAAAAAAAACAATAATATACGGCAATTCCTTACTACGTAGTAAATTTTTACAAATATTGAAAAAAAAACAGAAATTGGCAACCGCAGTTAAATACCCAATATACCAATAACTACGTCGTATCTGACAAAAACAAAATCACGCATGGGTAGCCAGATCATCTAGACACACTTTCCAACATTAAAAAAGCAAAAGTTTTACGACACTATTTCGCAATATCTTACGGAAAAATGACTTGGCAAAAAAATGAAAAAAAATTAAAAAGGGACACTCGCGGTAAAATGCCCGACATTCTAATATACGACATCTCAGATAAAAAAAAAGACATGCACGTGTTAGCCCAACCATCAAGGCACACTTTCTAACACATAAACATGAAAAAAAAAATGAATAATATACGGCAATTCCTTACTACGTAGTAATTTTTACAAATATTGAAAAAAAAACAGAAATTGGTAACCGCAGTTAAATACCCAATATACCAATAACTACGTCGTATCTGACAAAAACAAAGTCATGCATGGGTAGCCAGATCATCTAGACACACTTTCCAACACTAAACAAGCAAAAGTTTTACGACACTATTTGGCAATATCTTACGGAAAAATGACTTAGCAAAAAAATGAAAAAAAATGAAAAAGGGGCACTCGCGGTAAAATGGTCCTCGTGGTGATGAACGACATTTTAACTAAAATAAAAAACATGCACATGGTAGCCAAACAATCCACCAAGACTTTCCACAACTGATAACCTATACAAGTTGCACCATTCTACGACAATTTCATAATACGTAATAACTTTGATAATTATGCAAACTACCTCAGAAGGGTAAACTCGGACGCGAACGACCCCGACGCGTCTCAGAAATCGGGGAAGGAGTACAGCTACAGCAATGCACATCTGGACACTACTAGAGCGTGTAGGGGAGACACCTCCTGCAGGTCGATCACCCACAAATTCAGTCACAGGGGTGAGTCACGTGAGAAAAACCTGTTTTTTTTTGACGCTCGGGGTCGCAAACAACCCACCGTACCTATCCAGGGTTAAAAAGCACAAGTCAAAACGTGAAATCAAATGTTAGTAATCGGTAATTAAAACTGTACATTATTGAAATTCTGTTTCAATATAATGTTAAAAATATCCTAGTAATGATAAAAACATAAAATGTACCATTAAAAGCAGACGAAATCCTGTAATGAAGTTTGTTTACATCATGTGTACTCCTAGACTTTGAGAGAGAGAAATATGATACAAGATATAATACAAAACTATGAAATTCAAGTAATAGTTAATAATTTCCTAAGCTTTATAATTGAGCGCCGCAGAGCTAAACACTATAAATTATTGTGCATCGGCAACATGGATGAAACTTAGGTAAATGTTTACATGTAATTGAACTCAACAGTAAATAAAATATAAGATTACTATACTAAAGAAGCAATGATAGTTCAAGTAATAATTGCTTCTTTTAGGCAATAAAAATATCCATCAGTACTTTGCCTCAGTCAGCTGATTTGGAATACATAGACGATAGTATAAATCTAAACAATGAAAAAGAATAAAGTTTACTATTGTTTTATTTGGGAGGTTGGGCTGTGGCACCCTAGCAGTACCAGCTGAACTCGGCTGAGTCCCTGGTTAGGCTGGAGGAACGTAGAGAGTAGAGGTCCCCTTTTTTGTTTTTGTTTTGTTTCTTTGTTGATGTCGGCTACCCCCCAAAATTGGGGGAAGTGCCTTTGGTATATGGATGGATGGATGGACAATACTACTGTAGTATATGAATGTTATTTGCATTATTATTGGATACAGTCAGAAGTTCAATACACAGGGATTTTAGGTAAAGCATAAATAAAATAAAAACATTTCCTCCACATATAAATCTACATTTGCTTAACTCCCGCTTTCTCCGACATGACTCGAATTATTCACCACAATTCACGATATATTGATATTAATTTCAGTCTTTAACTTATTGTTATTAGATATAATAATGTGTAGTTCCTACGGTACATTCATTTATTTAAGGCAAAATATGATTCATTTAATGATAGTTTGAAAGATATTAGGGAACTTGAGGTCTACATTAGACTTGCCATGTATTCTTATGGGTAAATTTTTTTTCGCATACATGTTTTTGGAAACTAATTAATCACGGACAATGAGACTTGAGTACATGAAAATAAATTTTCAATCTTTGCTCCATAATTGTTCAGTTTCTTTTAAACAATGCACACTAACAAAAAGACATAAACAGGAATAGTAGTACGCTATATACATAAAATATATGAATATAGGAATGATATAAATAAAAATTTGAACATTGCATCCACACACAAAGGCAGAAAGCAATGCAGGTGTGACTGAAAGACTGCTGTAGTAAATCTTAATTTAATGACACTCAACCCAAATTCATAGCTACCTGTATTTCATAATTCCTTAACCCTTTTACCCCCAGGCTCTTTGGAAATTTCCAACCCTTAACCCCCAGGGGGTTATTTTTTTCCCAGCACATTTTGCAGTATATTTTTTTTAAATTGCTCTAACACCCTTAATTTTTGTCATAGAGAGGTCAGGTTGGTCTCATTCTCTTGGAAAATGCCTGAATTTTTTCAAAAATATGAAAAAAAAAATGTTTATAGCATTTTTTTGCAAGGTACGTCCATGGGGGTAAAGGGATGGGTTTTGTGAAACGTACCAGTACGTCCTTTGGGGGTAAAAGGGTTAATAATGGAAATAATATTCTCCTTGACTAAGCTTGGTAGTTGCCCAGGCAAGATAGAGAGTCGGGATAATTCTTTTATGTCACATGGTTCAGTCAGCCACATTCAAGTTTCATCATCATCATCTCCTCCTATGCCTATTGACGCAAAGCGTCTCGGTTAGATTTCGCCAGTCGTCTCTGTCTTGAGCTTTTAATTCAATTTCTTTCATCTTCTCTATCCATGACTGACTAAATCCATTGGCTACATTCAAGTTTACTTTATGTATTTTCTCTCCTTTTTGGATCGTTTTAGTCAGTTACTCATTTCGCTTTGTTTTAAAGCTACACGGGCAGCCTATGTCTCATTAATATGTAAAACCCCGATTTTAATGGAAATACTCATTATGTTATTGTCAGATGTAACAACCACACTCAATTTGTGTATTATATATTGCAGAGGTAAATAGTCTTTTATGTAAGAACAGTGCTCTGAATGTGAAATTTTGCCAGAGGCATAGATAACCAATTGTTTACATATAGTGAAAGTAAGAATTAAAGATAGTGATTGCAGATGTAAGAAAAGAGAGCATGCTCGTAACTCAGGCTTGGCTTTTGTCATTCTGACATCCCTTTACTTTCGACCCCAGCTGCTCTTGTTTTCCTGTACCTTTAGGTGGAAAATCCTTGGGTAGTTTACAGGTGAATTTGAAGGGCTGAAAGAAGAATTTAAGGAAGTGTAATCTATTAGGAGGATTTTGAAATTGATATTATGGAAAAAAAATTTAGGTGTTACTATAGGAGACGCTGTTGTTAGAAACTGTCTTAATTATATGGAAGGAAGAAATAAATCTTCATATGATACATTTATATCAGTAGAAGGTGGGCGGTTCCCTACAGGACCAGTTACTGGTTTAATCCAAGGGTAGTATGAATCTTTCATCCTCCCACCACCTCTTCTCTTTCTGGTACCTTGAAGACCATCTGTGTCCTCTTGCTTCCTAGCACCATGCCACGTTAGTCATCCATACCTGATTACCAGAGGAAGGGTAGTATACAGTATTACTTCTTTTCTCAGTCAATCGGTGATGCCAGGAATTGCTTCTTAGATATTGATTGGTTTTTGAATTTGAGCGTTTGTATTAAGGAAAAAGGAACATCTCCTGTGAGTTACCAAGTATTTGTCCCTTGTGAGGGAAAAAGGCTTGGAAGACTGACCCACTTGGACCTGGCTTCTGGTTTGGTTTCTAAAGTATTATTCCACCAAGCCTTAGTGGTTTGAGACAGCCACAGCACCCTCAGTCATTGAAAGCTGTGACAGTTGTGAAGTATTTCGACGATCCATATAGTACAGAACTTGGCCATAGATTTCCATGGTCAGAGTCATCTGAAAAGGCCCTTAATAGAGTGAATGCTCTGATCTGTTGATCTGGATGATGTATTATACTCGCTTTGGTCTAGCCCATCTAAAAAGTCCTCACCTTTCTCACAGATTTAACTGCTCGCTTCACTGTAGAGGATAGCACACTACATTTTTGGCCATGCTCTCCATCTATATGGTATCGTCAACTAATTGATGGCTGGTCATGGTAGCGAACTCTGCCTTTCAACAGAGTTTACCTCATAGATCCGGGAAAAGTCTCAGATTTGTGTTATCGGAAGGAATGTAATTTTTTCTTTTCACCAGATAACCAACCTGTATGGCTTTTGGCTCATGGATGACAGTTGTGCTGCAGAACAGATCACTGTTAGACTCCTTATCTCTTTTTCTGGAGGGTGATGTTGAGGCGGCTGTGGAAGGGTAGACCTGTGCTTCGAGACTCCTTCATCTACAATGCGATAGTCCTTGAAGGCCTTAGTCTATTGAGAATAACCATAGGCAAGCCTCTAAGGACATCCATACCATCTGGGCCAGATTTGGAAAAGGCCCCAACCTTCTCCAATTCCCAGCAGCAACCACCTGCAGCTTCCAGATGTTGTCAAACTTTAGTCTGCATGTTCTTGCCCCTTCCAAACTCAGTCAAGAAGGGGTGGAAGGAGAAAGGGAAGTGGAAGAAACGTGTAGGTATGTCCTACTGTCAGTAGGGATATGCATTTTCTTGCACATTACCTCCCCATCTTTTTGAATTTGGAGTAGACATCTTACCTTTCAGATTCCATCTTATGACATGAGGGCAGAGGTGGAATGATCCTGGAAATATGTTGTGGAAGTCTTGTACAGCCTTTCTCTAATCCTTTTCATTAGCTCTTCACGAGTCATCCTCGGTGACATAACTATTTCATATCCCTTCTTTAATTGGAACTATTTGCTCCATAAACAGGCTCCAGAGAGGGAAACTTGATGCTTTTGGTGACCTGAGGGACTTGTAGCTGTACAGTATCCTGTGCACTGATTGGGTCAGCAACCACAGGATCATTGTCAAGCCTACTACAGCATTCAGTATTGTACAGTTTGCTTACGTATGTGACACCACTGTATTTTTGTGTTGAGTGGTGGTGATTTGTTTTTTCAGTTGAATTGTGAATGTCTCAATCCCTATAATGTCAGTCAAACATTCTACACCTAAGGTTTTTGTCATTGAACCCAAGCACTAAGGAAGATGCTGACTATAGATTTTCCTTACTATAGAAGAGAATATGAAACTCCTGTACATGCTATCTGGATGTAGTCGACCATTATGGCGTCAATAAATCTACTGATTGCTATATCAAGAAGGACAAAAAAAAATATAAGGTGGTTAAGGTGACTTTAACAACAGCAAAAAGGTTGGTCACTTTCAGCAATAAGGCCATCGTAAATATGGAGTCTGCATTAGTCTTTTGTATCGGTGACCGCAAGAACATTGCACTGGATACGTAAAGCCAGGCAGTTGTATGTCAAGTTTGCGGATGGTAGTTATGACGACCCAGAACCAGGAGCATCTATGGCATCTCCCACCAAACCAACTAAATTTAATGTTGGTAAAGGTTGCTTTGATGAGTTTGAAAGGAGGCTCAATCATAAAAGTTTGTCCTTGTATGGAGAATCTGCTTCTGCTGGCAAACCCACTGCTTAGGAGTATGTGACCGTATTATTATTATTATTATTACCACTACTAGCTAAGCTACAACCCTAGTTGGTGAAGCAAGATGCTATAAGCCAAAGAGTTCCAACAGAGAAAAATAGCCCCATGAGGAAAGGAAAAAAGGAAGTAAATAAACTACCAGAGAAGTAATGAACAATTAAAATAAAATATTTCAAGAACAATGATATTATTAAGATAGATCTTTCATTTATAAACTATAAAAGTTTAAAAAAAGCAAGAGGAAAAAAAATAAGATAGAATAGTGTGCCCAAGTGTACCCTCAAGCAAGAGAACTCTACCCAAAGACTGGAAGACCATGGTACAGAGGCTATGAGTAATACCCAAGACTAGAGAACAATAGTGTCCTTCTAGAAGAGCTGCTTACCATGCCTAAAGAGTCTTTTCTACCCTTGCCAAGAGGAAAGTAGCCAATGAACAATTGCAGCACAGTAGTTAGCTGGTTGAGGGAAGAACAATTGTTTGGTAATCTCAGTGTTGCCAGGTGTATGAGGACAGAGGAGAATGTGGAAAGAATAGGCTACACTATTCGGTGTATTTGTAGGCAAAAGAAAAAATGAGCCGTAACCAGAGAAAGGACTCAATAGCTCTCTAGCAGTAGTATCTCAATGGGTGGCTGGTGCCCTGGCCAACCTACTGCCTACAAAGGAAGGGGCATATTCGCATGAAAATGTTTTCTATATGGATGAAACTGGCTTGTTTGGGAAGTGTGAGTTATTGCAGACTGTTGTTATGAAAGGAGATCAGAGCCCATGGGTTCAGGACCAACAAGACTGTCTCATTTTGATTATGTGTGGAGACACTGTGGGCTTTATGATAAAACCAGTGCTTATTATCAAGAGGGCCCTCAAAACCAAATAAGAACCTGCTACTATTATGTTTGATGCACTACCAAAAGCACATGGATAACAAAGTGCTGATAGGGTTGATTTCACCTGTGCTTCATACCTTAAGTCATGCTTTATCTTGCCGTAAAAGGCATTGATTTCAAAGTGCTTCTCTTGATGGACACTGCTGGAAGCCAAGCAATCGATGTGTCATATGGGGGCATAACAGATCGAATTCACCGCTAAACACCAGATCTTTGATCCATTCCCTCGATCAAGGTGTTATTCATACATTTATTGCGCTCAATACGTGAAAGTCCCTGCAGCATCTATTCGAGGCTATTGCCTCGGATAATAACTTCTTACTGAAGGATTACACCATTGCAAAATATCTCTAAAATATTCAGAAGGCCTTAAGGGAGATATAGAATAAAATGCACAATGCCAGCTGAAAGAAACTGGGTCTAAAAACAGTCAACTACTACTGTATAGGGATTCTCTCCTGACAAAATCTACCCCTGTAGTTGATGTGGAGGATATCCTTAGCAAAAATTTTCACAAAGCTGTTATCCACCCAGTATACAATGGGTTTTTCCATTTTCTTGAATAATTTATCTTTGATGCAATCTGTGAAGAAGTTGAAAAATTCCACCTAAAGGGGAGTGCTTTGTGATACATTCTGTCTGAGGGAAATCTAAAGGGACTTGATACAAGGGCTGAGAATAGCTCTCGATTCCCTTGGAGATGAGGATTTGTGTGGAACAGTACAATTTTTTGTTGACACATTCATTTGTCCTATCATATGTCACACTCGTGAAAAACTTCTTGGTGTTGAGGGAAGCTCTAATTCTATTGTTGTGTTTGCTGTCATTCTAGAAATTTTTCAGATAAGGCAATAATGTAACAGGAATGATATAAGGACATGACAACTTTTCCAGTTAATAGGTGGGCATTAGGATCAGGTTCCCAACTAACATTGAAATTATAGTGTCCTTATGAATGATAACTGCCTCCCTTGATAAGCTTGTTGGTATATTTTACAGGATTCCCCGTGATATTCTAGTATTTGTTCATGTCCAGTTGGGTGGCATCTATCTTTGTAAGAGAATGCATGTTGAATTCTATCTTTTTCTATTAAATGATATGGTTATGGTGGAGTTCCTTGGTGGTGTTTGGCATTTTGTTGACAAAGTATGCTGCTGCTGTTTTGGCCTTTTATTTATGTTAACTCATTGAGGATAGCTGCCTGTAATAATGGTCCTGTACTCCCTTCATGTTTGACGTCAGGGATGTTTCGTAGGGGCCCCTATAGCTCGAACGTCTTCCGACATAGGGAAGGTTTAGATAGGTCATAGGGAAGGTTTAGATAGGTCATGGTTATTAACCCTTACTTGTTGGTGTACATCTTTGATATAGATATCCTGTCACATTAAGTCCCAGCTGGTGTCTATTGACATATGTGCAGTTCCTAGGAACAACAAGGTAGTAAATCCCTTTTTATGCGTGCATACAGCAACAGCTTGATTTAATTTACTAATTTCCAACCCAATATCCAAATATCCTAGTTCTTGTTTGAAGTTTGTAGGTGCTGTACCATAGTCACCACTGATTTTCAGCCATGGCATCCAAATAGTCTGCCTCATCTGTCATCTGAATGTTTGTATAGGCTATATAATGTGATTGACTAACATTATCTCAGATGTTGACTAACAGTATCCTGATATTGTTATATTATCAGATGATGTTGAAGTGGATGTTATGTATTAAAAGCTGAAAATAATAGTGATGACTCATATTTCCTTGCAAACTGAATTATATGAAATAGCCTTAGGAGACAAATTTACAATAGATAGAGGTTATAAGAGTTGCAGTATAGGATTATTCTCCTTTCTAGTTTCCATGAATACCACTTTGCTACAATTTTAGGATAAGCTTTATGTTTTTAGTTGTGTGCATTTAAGAGAGAGAGATGGTAGATGAGTGTTTTGGGTTATGCACATTTAAGAGAGATGATAAATGAGATTTACTGAAAAATAAATCATGTTGTTTCATGTTTTATGCTATCTTTTTCTAGAGAGAGAGAGGGGGGGGGGCGTCAATTTTATATCGGTCAGTGAATGTGCATTTTCTTTCTGTATCTGATTTATCATTACACTGTAAATAAATTTATTGTTTTTTTTATTCTTAATACAAATATTATGTGCCAAAATTAAAACTTGTAAGGTTTTCATGTAATGGATAACATATAAGACTTAGGACTTTTTCGTATAGGAAGATTATTCAGGAATCTTATTCAATTATTGCCATCAACGTAGTAGAAAGCTCAAAATCTTTTTCAGCGATCAACCTTGGCTGAGGAGTAATTAGTCCAACTTCATATATGAGTGGTAATTGCTGTACCAAATATACAGAATGATTTGTCAATCTCTATAGTTTATAAATAATCATATTTATTCCTCAACTGTTTCCATGAGGAATTGTTCTTGGTTGCTGTTAAGGTTAATCTCAGCTAAGTTCAGGAAACCTTCCCTATGGTAGACATTTTTTAGGTCTCCTCTGTTTAGTTTGTCATCTAATGAAGGGTCCCCCTTTAGTACTTCTTGTTGGTTTCATAACTCTTGTCCAGTAATGTGGGGATCTCCAATAGCTCTTCATTTTATCACTATCCCTCCATCCAGGTGAAAGTGTAGATCTGCACGTGAATACTGAGTTTGATTCATTGAAATAAATCAATCTTTTGTGTTAGAAATTATGACAATACATGCTCGGAATTCATATACTCACCCGCCAATCTCCTTATATAGTGGGTTCATGAATAAAATAGAAGCTAGGTTGAGTAAAAAATGCTATCAGGGAGTCACCTAACAGTAATAGTGCGCAAGCACCTGTGTGGGCTAGTTGAACATCCACAAAAACTTACTTTATTATTTTTACTTAGCATGTGTCTAAATTGATATAGCATAATGATACTTTTGAAATACTGTATAATTTTAGAATCAAATCTTTCATAGCATAGATGTGCAATTGTTCATATCCTTTAATGTTGCCCATTTTATTTTTACATGTTTTTGTTGTTTAGTGGAAATCAGAATTATGTGTAGATTCTGTAAGGGCCTTTGCCATCCTTCTCAAAATGGGTTTCATTGGTATTTCATCTATGAAAACATGGAATCATAATGATCAAGGAATGTGTACTGTAAAACATGCTTCTGTTGTTATGAAAAAGTTATTTTTTAGTATTTGACAAGATTAACAGTTTTGCTAAAAAGATTAGCATTTTCTGTTGTTTTTATACAGCTTAACAATTTTATGTATTTGTTTTACAGAATCAGCATCCATTTGTAGATGACTCCTTCCCACCAGTGCCGAAATCCCTCTTTTATAGCTCATCAGATAAAAAAGAATCGCGGGTAACCCAATGGCTGAGGCCTCATGAAATTGTGGCCGATAATGATAATCGTAACATTAAGTGGGCTGTTTTTCGAATGCCTTTACCTTCTGATATTTCTCAAGGTAAGAATATTTTTCCTCAGCGTGCATTCAACCCCCATGTGATATTTCAGTTTATTTTTATTTTCGTATTTATGAATTGAATTATTTAGTGTTTTCCCTCTACTGAATATAGGTTGTCCTAAATGAATACAAACCCTTATTCTCTATGTAGGAGTTAGAGGCCAGTGCATAAAAACTTTCAGTAAGACGGGTAGCAGTGGCCGCCCGGTCCACCTGCTCACTCACTACCTTAACCACACTTTTAATTTGGCCACGGTACAGAGCAGACTTGCTCTGCTGCCTCTGTTTTCTGTTCAATGGCCATACTGACTTTGTCTTCTCTTTGTAGGTGTGGCAGTGCTGTTTTCTGAGGAACCTGTATGCGGGTTTGCCCAGATATAACTGGCCGCACTTGTGGCTTATTCCGGTTCTCCATGGAGACGGATCCTCACCTGTTTTGTCTTTCTTGCAGAGAACACTCCTGCATGGAGGAGTCTCGTTGTGGTGAGTATTGGGAGTCGTCATACTCGCAGTGGGAGCTGTTCCACTGGGGGAGGAAGATGTCAAAGAGGGATTATTTGCCCCCGAGCTCTGCTTCGAAGGCTAAGAAACTCAGACATTCTTCTTATTCCGCAGGAACATCACCCCTTCCTCAGCCCATTCAGTCTCCTCTAGAGGATGATCGGGTAAGAGAGAAGTGCCTTTGGCCCCCAGACGACCTTCAGGTTCAGAAGACCCTGTTGCCTCCCCTGGAGTGGAGAAGCAGCAGCACCTTCTCCTGTAGGAAGTCTTCCCTTGATGCTCTGTTAGTTGTGGCCATCCCTGAGACTCTGGTTCCCCCTTCAAGAACATACTTTTGGAGGTGTTGAAGCGTGGTGCACCGCAGAAGTCCCATCTGCTCCTGGCGTGGCTGGCCTCGGCCCTTCCCTCCATGCCAAGAGAATAGAGTTCCTTCTCGATTCCCTTCTCTCCAGGCAGTCTTAGCCACCCGAACTGCTCTGGTTGTGACTTTGGCTTTATTGGTCCACTCCAATTATCTAGTTTTAATCCCTTTGATGACAATGGTGTCTCCAAGGGAGCCTAGGGCTCCCTTCGACCATAGGCGGTGGACCACAATGTCAACCTTGCATGCTTTCCATGCCCCTCAGGCACCTGCCTCATTGCTTAAAGCACCCTTCACTGTCACCATCACCTACACTGGCGCCAGTTACCTTGCGCACACTGTCAATACGTTTCCAGGTGCTAAAAGCACCTGGAAATGAGAGCTGCCAGGGCAAGGCTTTCTGGGCATGACCCCATGTAGGAAGGGCTGGGTCTTTTCCCAGCCAAAATCCATCAGGGGTTGGCAGGTCACTCCTCTTCTAGGAGAGAACCTTCAGCAAAGGACCAGGAGGGAATTAAGTTCTTCGAGAGACACCTTGCTCATGGAGTCGTATAGGCTCTCACCTGTCAAGGCAGACTATTCAGCCTCCCCCATCCATCCCTGGGACTCTCCACCACCTCCCTGGAGCTCACTCAGACTTCGTAGTCTCCGGAATCTTCCCAACCAATAGAGGTTCCCAAGCCTTCAAGGACTTCTCCAAAGGAGTTGCACAGCAACCTCGTCTCCTTCGCAAGCAAGTCCTGGGATCGTCAGGACAATTTCCCTTTCAAAAAATTTGCCATCAAAAATAGTTGATGACCCTGTTCTTCAGCGAAGGATTCAGCAGGCCGTTGCTGCTGTGATGGCTTCCACATCCAGGGAAGCTCCTGAGGCACACTATACCAACTATGACCCCCACCTGGCTCAGCTGGGAGGTGGATGTTCAACTTGACAATGATTCGGACTGTTCAGGTGTGCTGCCAGCCCTTAAGCACTGACCACTGAGCAGGGTGAGTCAGACTCCCAGGTCCTGTCCTGCATTTGGATAGTCAATGGCTTTGAGAATCCTACTTATTCCACCCCAGGGAGTTGGGACACAACCTTAGTATAGATCTCTGTTGTGCCTTTAGGCCCAAGAGGTCAAGGTCAAGGTCTTAATTTCCGTGGTTTAAGCTGGTTGCTGGTTCAATAAGGAAGGTGAACTCGCAGATCTGTGAGAAAACACTCTTTTAGGGCAGGGAACTCCTCCAGACTACTTCCTCCTCCTCTCTTGAGGCAAAGGAAGTATTACAATATTCTCGACTATGACTCTTCTCCCATGCTTTTGACCTCTCAGTGATAGCCTTAGCCCAGGGCTTGTCTCAGGCAGTGATGCTTCATCAATGAAAAGGCTATAAATGACGACCCTTCTAACCTCTTCTTGGATGGACCATTAATCTGGGACTGTTGGCTACCTGCCCAACACCAAAGATCTGTCTAACCCTGACAAGAAGCAGGTTTTCAAGAATGTCGTCGTGTCTAGTGCCAGAGCAGTTAGAGATTATGGCTCATAATGCCACGAACCAGTTGGCCAACTTGGTCTTGTAGAGACAAGGTTACATTGTTTCCAAATTCGTGAAGAAAGGGGCAAAAAAAGGAAGTCCTACTCTACAACTCCCATATCTCCTACTCTATTCATCCTTGCTTCCAGTTGACGACGTCGAGGCTGGTGCAGAGAAATGGAGAAAGGCAAGCCAGGACTCTCTTCTCCTTTGGTCCATAATATTTCTGCCCTCCTCTTCGCCACTGGCTGTGCCAAAAGCTGCTGTGCGGAGACAGGCTTATACAAATTTCAAGAATCCTTCCAGGCAAAACACCATCTGCAAGAGTGAACCTTCCAAACAACCCTTTTAGGGAAAAGGACCTATAGGAAAGGAAGGTAGAGCTGCTAGATGGGGACAGCATCCCTGCTAGATGGGGACAGCGTCCCTGCTAGATGGGGACAGCGTCCCTGCCAGGGGGGCACTCATCCTGCTATTCCACCTTTAGGGACGCAGGTGGTAGTGTCTGGAGTTCTATGGGGTCGTACCCTGTACATTAAGTGTCCTTCAGTCAGGGTGCATTGTCCTGTTCATCAGGTCTCCCTCTTCCCTGTTTCGTCACCAAATGAGTCCATTGTTCTTTGCCAAGAGATCAGAGAAGAACATTGGCCTTTAGGCAGAAGTCCAGATAATGTTAGATAAGGTGCTCTTCAGGATATCAACTGGTCCCCAGTCTTTTTCATTCGACACTTTCTTGTAGAGAAGGTGTTAGGAGGCTGGACCAGTCATAGACTTGGCCGTGAACAAGTTTATCCTTTAGAATCTGTTCAAGATGTAGACAGGAGCCACAGTCATACAGGCGATCCATTATCTGGACAACTAGCTAATTCTGACAGACTCAGTGGAGACACTTCTACCCCAAGACACGCTCCTTGAGCTTTCCTTTGATCTGGGAGTTATAGTAAATTTTGAGAAATCATTCCTGGAGCCAAAACAAAATTTGGTATTTTTGGGAATACATATCAACACCCAATTAGGAAAGATTTTTCCATCAGAGAAAAATCGAAAGGTTTAAGGACCCTTTCTCTCTGGAGTTCGCTGGCAGCCTGCTGATGGCAACGTCTGTTGGGACACCTTGCATCCTTGGACCGCTTAGTCCCCAACAGTTCCCTTTGCATTCGGGCACTTCAGTGGCAACTGAATACCCTAGGGTCTCAGTGCACGGATCCTTCAGAAGCATTTGTTCTGGTAGGATCAGGACACAAGAAAGATTTAGAGTTAGTGGATGCAAAACTACAACTTTCGCCATGGGGTAGATCTCTCCACCCTCCCCCAAATTTAATGCTCTTCACAGATGTATCTAAAGAAGGGTGTGGGACTTGCCTGCAACAGCACATGGCCTCTGGGCTATGGTGCGATCCCGATCGTCAATGCCACATAAACTTCCTGGAGTTGAAGGCAGCCTTTCTAGCCCTTCAACACTTCCAACAGCTCCTTTCAGGTCCCTCAGTAGTGCTAATGAGCTGCAACACAACCGTAGTGGCATACCTAAAGAAATAAGGTATTACCCTCTCCCGTCAGCTCTTCCATCTGGCTGTCAATATTTTGAGATGTATAGAAAATAAACAGATCTCACTATCAGCCTGGTTTATCCCAGGCAAAATGAACATCTTAACGGACAATCTGAGCAGGAAGACTCAGCTGGGGATGAATTGTCTCTGGATCCTCGGATAGCAACCAAAGTCCTGACTTTGTGGGGTTCCCCTTTTATAGACCTCTTCGCGACATCTCTCAATCACAAGCTGCCAATACATGGATCCTCGGATAGCAACCAAAGTCCTGACTTTGTGGGGTTCCCCTTTTATAGACCTCTTCGCGACATCTCTCAATCACAAGCTGCCAATACATGGTCTCCAGTACCAGATTCACAGTTAGTGTTCCAAGATGCCCTCCAACATCCTTGGGACGACCTAGACGCCTACTCGTCCCCCTATTTTGCCTGATATGAAGGCTCTTCAACAAGGTGAGATAATTTTTCAACCTATCAATGATGCTAATAGATTCATAATGGCAATATGCAGTGTTTTACCTGGACCTTTTGCTGCTGCAGACAGAGGTTCTAAGCGAGTTACCCTATTTATATGACCTTCTACGTCAACCACACGTGAGGATGTACCGTATGGCAGTTGCATCCTTACAACTTCGTGCCTGGAGTCTAGCCAGCATCTTCTCACTCTTGATCAGTGGCGAAAAGGATTTCTAGATACCTCAGGAGGTCTTTTGTGGCAGTCTATGAGGTGAAGTGGGCAATTTTTTGTGGTTGGTGTCCTAGAAAGTTTGTCTCTTCACTTGGAGCCACTATACCCCCGATTGCTGGGGATTTGTTATGTATCTGTGAGGAAAAACTGCTGTCTGATTGGTGAAAGGTGATCGCTTGGCCTTAAGCAAGATTTTTAGACTGAAAGGGGTTCATGTTTCATCTTCATGCTTTGAGTTGTCTTGCCCTCGGACAGGAGTCAAACCCCCTCCTTGAAACATGGTCAAAGTATTACACACCCTGAAAACCGTTGTCAGTGTCAGGTCGTGACTTGACCCTTTGACAATTTTTTTCCTCACCTTCAAGTTGCATGGTTTTTGCTACGTCATCACCCATTCAAGGCAATCGGGCAAGTTACTCACAGCTTTGTCCTTAAATTTATTCAAAGGCTCAAAACTCATCTGTTGTAGACAGTAGATACTGGCCCCTCCGGATTGCAAGTCTACAGGAGGTAATCGATGACATGGATCAGCTGTTACTATTTCCTGTGAAGGTGCTATCAAGCATACCAGAAGAGCTTGCCCACATAATAGACAGCTGCTTTTCAATACGGGCAGAGTCAAGGAAGATTTCTAAGAATACAATTTCCTCCTGGATCAGGCAGATCATTAACCATGCCCTCAATCCTTCCCCCCATCACTAGAGGAGACGACCCAGAGCTCATGACATCGGGCATACAGGTAGGCACGTCGCTGGCATTCTAAACGAACTAATTTGTGTCGCAGGTATTACAAGTTGATGTGTGGTAGCGTCAGACGATCTTCACCACCCATTACCTGCAAGACCTAAAACACGGGTCCCTAGACACTTTTTCTCCAATCCCTGTGGTGGCTGCTGAGCAAGTGGTTTAGCTGCCTAAGCTCCTTACAAGACAATTAGTGGTCAGCCAAGGGCAGATGTTACGGTTTTAGTCTGGGTTGAATGTAAAGGAATGACTGCCATTTTCTTTTCTTTATCTTCCCCTCTCTGAGGCCTTGCTAACTTCCACCCATCAATTGCAGGTAAGCCTTATAATGCAAGTTGCATGAATATTTCTCTGTTCATTTACAAATATACTCCGTCACATCGCCAATTTCATGGCAAGGGAGAGTTCTGTTGCATAGGTCTCGGTGTGTATAATAACAAACCTGAGGTTATACATAAACGTAAGGTCACAGAATGGTTCTTCACTCACTGACCATTATTGCACGGGCCATTGACCTCTCTGGTATTATCAAACCGACAGGTTCACGAGGTGTTAGGATACCCAACTCAAATTTTCCTATGCTCGGATTTGACAATCCTAGGGCAAAGTTTTTAGCCAGTTGAATGGACTTCCACCCACCTATAGATAAGTCTCCTGCATAAAGAATGAGGCTTTGTATCCGTGTTGGAGCGAATAACAAATTTGGAAGTACAGGGCAATTTGTATATTTCCTTTTTGGGCTCAAGCCATGTCATCCTGATGGAAGTTCCTATAGGGTAGCTTCCTAGGGTATATTACAACTACGGCGATATTCCCAGAGAATTTACCTTAAGGTACCCAGAATTCTAACTCCTGGAGCGAATATCCCTAATGAAAGGGATATCGCGAAATATCAGAGGACGTATTCTTGACACGCCACATGGCAATCTGCACCCCGAACAGAGATAACACTTCGAAGGGGTCAATTGGCAAGAAAACGAAAACGAGAAAGAAAAAGGGAGAGCCGTTCCCAAGGCTCTCTCTTCTCCCGTTTCGTAAGCGTGCATTGCGCCGATTCTGGCGCCATCTGTATTCCTTTTTGCGTAGCTTAACAACTCGGTGTTTTTTCCTGTGTTTCTCGCAAAATCTTGGATTTAATCATCTTTTTATGGCTTCTCCAACTTCGTCTGCCTCTGATAAGTTGAGTACCATTTCTTTTATGTATAAATGTAGGCTCTTGGTAATTTTTAAAGTGATTAATAGTAATAATCTTTGTTACAAGAGCCGTTGCCTACCGGAGGCGTCCTGGACGCTGTCGCTCGCTAGGTATGAGTTTTAGTTAGCCAGAGCGACGTTCCCGGCTGTTTTGCTTTAATAATTTTAGCTATTTAGCGTTACATAGGATTTCCTTATTCGTGCTTTTAGTATTGTTTGTTTTGGCGAAGTATTCGCCAATTCTGGCCTACGCTAGACCATGTAGCCTAGTCGTTAGGCCCTAGTACTTTCCTGCATGAATTTTGGATTTCCGAGTGTTTTAAAATTTTATTGAAGCTTTAGGCAGTTTTATACATTTAAGATTATATTGATTATTTCCAAGATAGTATACGAGTGAGTTTCGGTGATTTAGGTAATCGATTCTCTTGGTGCCTAGGCTAAGTTGCCTATGGAGCCTTAGTATACTTTCTCATACTCCCCGGTTGCTAACTTTTCTTCGGAGAAGGTATGCAATCCCTTTCCCTCTGTTTAAGCCTTGGGCTTAACCCTAGTGGTTTATCTGAATTAATTTTCGATACAACTATATTGGGGTGTTACTGTACCTTCCTGTTCCAGTAAGTCTGGCTTCAGAGAGGGGCAGAACATCAGAGTTTTTAGTCTGTGTCTGTGTTTGTTTGGCTTGGGGTTGAGCTCCCTCGCTAGTCTGACGCAGACATAGGAGGCTTAACCTCCTTAGGTCACTCCCGAAGGTTTCTGTACGAGATGATTCCTTCTTTTGTGATCTAACAGACTAGTCCTTGTTGCTGTTCTCGGTAGGAGGATGAGATCCTCTCCCCGGGAGTAGCAACACCTTCCTTGCTTTGGTTCAGTGGGGGTTGGCAAGTATTGCTGGCCTCCCTCCTTGGATCTCCCTTAGGCTAAGATGAGTTTTCTTGGCTGCGGGTGATTCTTTCCTAAAGCAAGGTTGGTAGGACCCTCTTTGTCCCTTCCCCCTCTATCTCTGTAATGGCCTAGCCGTTACAGTACTGTACGTCATTCTACATCTGGACCTAGTATAGGTGAGGATGTGGAATTGACTCAGTTCCTTGCCGGCCGGCAGAGTGTGCTGGCCGGCAAAGGTCTTCTGCTTTGAGTGCTGCCCGGACCTCCCTTGGTCCCTCATCCATGTCTGTCTGTAGAGCCAGACGGCATTGGTCAGGAAGCCTGAATTTGATTCTCCCCTTCCTTACTAGCACTCTTTCGGATTGCCGGGCTTTGAGGTAGTACACTCTCTTATCCTGGCATCCATTCTGTTTTCTTCTAGTGCTGTACCCGACCCGGCTGCCGGCCTATGTGGCTGGCAGCCGGGCAGTCGGAGTTCTCTGGTTCTTTTGCTGCTGGCTGCATCGGTTGTTTACCTTTGCCGGCCGGCCATTGTCATGCCCTTGTCTGCCGGTCGCTACGAGCGGTGGCCGGCAGCCGGGTGCTACCTTGTGTAGCCGACATTGGCTGTTGCCGGCCGGCACATGCATTTGAACCAGCGTTCTGCCGCCTTATAGCTGTTAAGTAGTATACTTTAAAGCTAGTTATGGTGTGTGCCGGCCGGCGCATTACCTTCTATACTGTACCAGTATTCTTCAGTATAGCATATACTGTAGGGAGAAAACTATAGTATGGTATTGGTACAACACTGTGTGTTCTAACACTTTTGTGTTGTCTTGCACAGCCCTTTGGTGTTGCCTTACAGATAAGAAAGTGAGTTCTTTCTTGTCTATTATCCGGTATTTTAAAATCATTTCTTAGGTGTGAGCTCCACCTGTTTCCTCTGGAAATTTGTCATTGGTTACTCTAGGACAGATTAACCATACGATTTTATTATCTGGAAGGCTGCAACATTTGGTTGTGCGGGAAACACAAGTGTGTGTCTTTCCTTTCTGATTTGTTATGCTAACTGTGCATATCCAGTGATACGTAGTTCACTTGATACTCATGGAAATTTCTTCTCTTTACAGGAGGAACGTCTGAAGTGCGGAAGTGCTTTCTGCAACGTCCGCAGTAAGAACTTCTGCGGACATGAGTTATGTAGGAGGCACACAGCATGCGCTGTCTCCAAGGGTGATCTCCTGTATTGGGACCCCCAGGTATGTACCGTGTGCTCTAACCTGATTACTGAGGCTTTTGATTCCCCTAGGACAGCGGAATCAAGGGATATAGCAAGGGAGAAGCTTCGTACCTGGGTAAGGGGCTTCCAGAAGAACACCTCTTGACCTTATCTTCCAAGTGAGAAGATGAGGGCTTACCTTTTCCCTAGGGCATCAGCTGATGCAGTGATTCCCCAGCCTCAAGAGGAGATCCCCCTAGTTCAGATCCAGGTGGATGCTGAAGTCGCGGTCGCCTTGCAAGACATCCAGTTGGACGACAGGATGTCAGACGTGTCCGAGCGTCTGGAGGAAGACCTCCTGGCAGGAGGCCAGGATGAAGATCAAGCCCCAGACATTGTAGAGGAAGAGGCCGACGAGGTGTCGGCTGCTCCGGTTCAGATCTCTGAACCTATTCCCTCAACATCGTCCGCTCTCCCAGTAGAGCTGGGACAGGCCCTCTCCTCCATTGTTGGAATGATCCAACAAATACAGAAGGAGAATATTGAGAAGGCGGCTGCAATGGAACTGCAGATGCAGAAGCTTGCAGCATCACGTGGGCCCCAGAAAAGGCTCAATGTGAAAGACCTTCCCTTGTGCTCAGATACTAACCCGTGGAGATATGCTGAACACATGCCGATGACGACTGGAAAGATCGTCATGTCGGATAAGCTGGGTTCAGTTCCCCTTGAGGAGGTGGAATTCTGGCCCAGCAAAGGGTCATATCCGGACTGTTATGTCCGGTTGAGGAAGGAACCAGCTTCAAAGGAGGAGACAGAGCCGAAGGAGGTCATAGTGATGGACCATGCTAAGGCTCAAGCTTTGCTTTCATCTTCGATGAAAGAGAGGGGCTTCACGAACTCAAAGGTAGCTGCATTGAGTAAGAAGCTCCCTTCCTTTGTGTGCTCTCCTGCTAGAGCCTTCCCCTTTTTGCAGAAAGGGTTTGCGGCTGTATTAAAAGCAGTCGAGGCTGGCAAGCCTTGCCCCTCCCTGGAGGAGTGTAAACCCTTGTCGCTGGCCCTACCTATGGACCACAAGGACTGGAAGGACGTCCATCTTACCTTCTCAGTCGGGAAGTTGGAGGCTGATATTGCCGGACGTCAGTTCGGTGAGAACCTCCCTAAGCTGTCTGACTTTCTTTTGCGGAGAGAACTCGAGACAAAAGAAAGACTGGCTGCCTCAGTGTCTCTTCAGACCACTCTTGAGACGATGGCAAGTGACCCCAAGGTCCATGAAATGTTCATGGTAGTGGCCAAGACTCATCTGGCCACAGTGACGAAGGATCTTTACAGCTTCGTCAGGGCGAGGAGAGCTTGTAGGGAGTTCGTGTTCACCTCGGCTACGGTGAGGCACGAGCCAAGGAAACTAATCTCCTCCAACATTTGGGGCAAAGACCTTTTCCTTAGCGAATTGGTCAAAGAAGTTGTTGATAAGGCCGCCACGGAGAATAGAAATCTTCTCCAGAAGTGGGGCCTGTCTATCAAGAGAAAGTCTTCCCCGGATGAGGGTCCCCAACCAAAGAGGAAGACTAAGAGGACTAGGCTACCGTCTCGGCCAGCCAAGCCATTTGAACAGCAACAGCAATTGCCGATGCCTTCAGTGCCCCAGATGGTGGCACAAACCCCGACCACTTTCCAGTGGGTACCCCAGGCCGTGTCGACGCAGTCCCCGGCATTCAACCCAACGTTCGAAGGGCAGTCAACTTCCTTTCGAGCAAAGCCTAGAGGAGCAGCCAGAGGCTCGTCTAGGCGCCCCTCAAGGGGAAGGGGATTCAGGGGTGGTCGCGGTCAAGGAGGCAAGACCTCAGGACAACAGTCCAAGTGAGATGATACCGGTAGGAGGGAGACTTCAGAATTTTCGGGATCGGTGGACCTTCGATCCCTGGGCCCACAGCCTACTCAAGAATGGACTGGGCTGGAGCTGGTACAGCACTCCACCCCCGTGCCCTCGGTTTTTCCAACACTCCACCCCCGTTCTGGAGGAGTACATCCAAGATTTGTTGGAGAAAAAAGTGATCCGAAGGGTAAAGTCCATCAAATTCCAAGGGAGGCTGTTTTGTGTTCCCAAGAAGGACTCGGAAAAACTCAGAGTCATTCTGGACTTGTCGCCACTCAACAAGTTCATAGTGAACTGCAAGTTCAAGATGCTAACACTGCAACACATAAGGACCTTACTGCCCAAGAGGGCATATACCGTCTCCATAGACTTGTCAGACGCCTATTGGCACATTCCAATCAACCGTCGACTCTCCCCCTACCTAGGGTTCAAGCTACAACGAAGACTATACGCCTTCAGAGCCATGCCATTTGGGCTAAATATAGCTCCAAGGATCTTCACGAAGCTTGCAAGCGTAGCTCTCAAACAATTACGCCTAAAGGGAATTCAGGTAGTAGCCTACCTGGACGACTGGCTGGTGTGGGCAGCATCCAAGACAGAATGCTTGCAAGCTTCCATTCAAGTGATCCAGTTCCTAGAGTATCTAGGCTTCAAGATCAACAGAAAAAAGTCTCGACTTTCTCCATCTCAAAAGTTCCAGTGGCTGGGAATCCACTGGGACCTAATGTCACACCGTTTCTCCATCCCGGCGAAGAAAAGGAAGGAGATAGCAGGTTCTGTCAAGAGACTTCTAGATTCCGAAAGGATATCAAGACGCGAACAGGAGAGAGTACTGGGTTCTCTCCAGTTTGCTTCGGTGACAGACCCGGTGCTAAGAGCACAGCTAAAGGATGCAACCGGAGTTTGGAGAAGTTATGCATCAAACGCGCGAAGAGATCTGAGAAGACCAGTTCCGCTTCGTCTACGTACTCTTCTCAGGCCTTGGTCCCAAGCCAGACATCTAAAGAAGTCGGTTCTTCTTCAGCCACCTCCCCCGTCGGTGACAATTCACTCAGACGCCTCGAAGGAGGGATGGGGAGGTCACTCTCATCAGAAAAAAGTCCAGGGGACTTGGTCCAAGCTATTCAAGACCTTTCACATAAACTTTCTAGAAGCTATGGCAGTGCTCCTTACCTTAAAGAAAGTCTCCCCGCGTCACTCGATCCACATAAGGTTGGTGATGGACAGCGAGGTAGTTGTGAGATGCTTGAATCGACAAGGATCAAGGTCACCACCTCTCAACCAGGTGATGTTGGCCATCTTCCCATTGGCGGAAAAGAAGAAGTGGTACCTGTCGGCAGTTCACCTTCAAGGAGTCCGCAATGTGACAGCGGACGCTCTATCCAGGTTCACACCGATAGAGTCGGAATGGTCCCTAGACGCAGGATCATTCTCCTTCATCTTAAGTCAAGTCCCAGAACTGCAGATAGACCTCTTTGCGACGAAAGACAACAAGAAGTTGCCCCTGTACGTGTCCCCGTACGAGGACCCCTTAGCGGAAGCAGTGGACGCGATGTCCCTCGACTGGAACAGATGGTCCAGGATTTATCTGTTCCCTCCTCACAACCTTCTGTTGAGGGTCCTCAACAAACTGAGATCCTTCAAGGGGGTAGCGGCAATAGTGGCCCACAAGTGGCCGAACAGCGTGTGGTTCCCCCTGGCATTGGAACTACGGTTGAAGTTTCTACCGCTACCAGATCCAGTTCTGACCCAGCGAGTCCAGAAGTCAACTGTCTGCGCTTCATTACAGAAAACCCGGACCCTGCAGCTCATGATTTTCTCTTCCTAGCGGTGAGAAAGCGTTTCGGGATTTCGAAAGCCAGCATAGACTTCCTAGAGGAATATAAGTGCAAATCTACTGGAAGGCAATATGAGTCATCTTTTAGAAAATGGGTGGCCTTTGTCAAGGCAAAGAATCCGCAGGAGATCTTGACGGACTTCTGCTTATCTTTCTTCATCCACCTCCATGGTCAAGGGTTGGCAGCTAACACGATTTCGACGTGTAAGTCTGCTTTGACAAGACCCATTCTATATGCCTTCCAGGTTGACCTCGCTAACGAGATCTTTAATAAAGTTCCGAAAGCCTGCGCTAGGCTCAGACCTTCAGCACCTCCAAAGCCCATTTCATGGTCTTTAGACAAAGTTCTTCATTTCGCTTCTCTGTTGAGCAATGAGGAGTGTGCGTTAAAGGATTTGACCCAAAAAGTTATTTTCCTATTTGCACTCGCGTCCGGGGCCAGGGTTAGTGAGATTGTAGCCCTCTCGAGAGAGGAAGGTCGTGTTCAGTTCCTGGATGGGGGAGAACTGAACCTGTTTCCGGATCCTACGTTTCTCGCCAAGAATGAGTTACCCACCAACAGGTGGGGTCCCTGGAGAATCTGCCCTCTGAAAGAAGATGCATCTCTATGTCCAGTAGAATGCCTAAAGGTCTATCTTCATAGAACTTCAGACTTCAAGGGTGGTCAACTATTCAGGGGAGAAACATCAGGCTCAAATTTATCACCGAATCAACTCAGGGCGAAAATCACATATTTTATTCGCAGAGCGGATCCTGACAGTACACCCGCAGGTCACGATCTGAGGAAAGTTGCCTCATCCTTAAATTTCTTTAATTGTATGGATTTTGAACATCTTCGTTCATACACTGGCTGGAAGTCTTCCAGAGTGTTCTTTCGCCACTATGCGAAGCAAGTGGAGCAACTAAAGAGATCTGTGGTAGCAGTGGGTTGCGTTGTTAACCCTGCTGTTTAACTCTGCGAGGAACAATGGTTTTAATTGGGACGATTAATTCCAGGGTGAGTGTGTAGTTACATACTGTGCTACAAACTAAGTGAGGGCACTGAGTTGCCCACGTTGACTGTTCCACTTCCAAAGGTGAACCTAGCATAAGTGCAGACATGTGTGCCGAGCGTTTCTAACGCTAATGTAACTGATTAGTAATACAGACTTTTCTGACTTTGATACCTCGGTATGTTAAAAGTGGCACTAATGTTTTTCTTTCAGATAAACAAGTTTCTGTTTACTATCATACTTATGCTTAAAGTTTTGGTTATCCTTTTCTTATATATATATATATTTATATATATATATATATATATATATATATATATATATATATATATATATATATATATATATATATATATATATATATACATATATGTATATATAGAATTGTTGTTAACCTGTCTATTTATTGTCTGTCAATAAACTTGTTCTTGAGAACCTTGCGTCTCCTTCACCTGTGTCAATTTATTGATATAATTGAGCATTCATTCTATGTATATTTATCTGGGATAATTCTAATAGATTGTTCCTTTTTGCAAGCTAATGTTGCATTGGTTTATGCTTTCCCTTAGCGGGAGGACTCCACCCCGTAAGGGGATGGTGGCGGATTTACAGCTTCCTCCTATGCGGATATAAACCTTTGTCCAATACAAGTATTGAGCGGAGAACTGGTCGATATTTCATATTGACGCAGTGGTTCTTTACAAACTATGCTTTACTTAATATAGGGTGAGACCACTATATTGGCTTGCCTGGTATTCATACATAGGTATATGTACTCTTCGAGACTTTCCCAGAGTCTAGTAGGACTCTTCCCTGTAGGGGGCAGGAAGCTCTAACATGGTTTATGGTTAGTTGAAAAGATGTATAACGGTAACATCTTAGGTCTCTAGGTCTAGTCGACCGGGGAAATACCTCCGGGGAGTACGGCACGTTCTGAGAATCCACAGATACAGTAATGCTCTGGTATACTTCCATCAGGACGACATGGCTTGAGCCCAAAAAACGGATTTGAGCGAAGCGAAAAATCTATTTTTGGGTGAGATGGCCATGTCGTCCTGATGGACCCGCCCTTCCCTTTCTATGAAAGGGCTGTAGGACCCCTCCCTACATACAGTATCTGTAGCACCTCGTGTATCGCTACAAGGAATACAGATGGCGCCAGAATCGGCGCAATGCACGCTTACGAAACGGGAGAAGAGAGAGCCTTGGGAACGGCTCTCCCTTTTTCTTTCTCGTTTTCGTTTTCTTGCCAATTGACCCCTTCGAAGTGTTATCTCTGTTCGGGGTGCAGATTGCCATGTGGCGTGTCAAGAATACGTCCTCTGATATTTCGCGATATCCCTTTCATTAGGGATATTCGCTCCAGGAGTTAGAATTCTGGGTACCTTAAGGTAAATTCTCTGGGAATATCGCCGTAGTTGTAATATACCCTAGGAAGCTACCCTATAGGAACTTCCATCAGGACGACATGGCCATCTCACCCAAAAATAGATTTTTCGCTTCGCTCAAAATCCGTTATCTACACAAACCTGAAGTTCTTCACACATGCTCGTGCCGCTATCACCTTCCTCCAGTAAATCCTTCATGCAATCAAAAGTGCTTGAGGTAGTGAGTGAGCTGGTGGATCAGACATCTCTCCCTCTACTGCCCATTGGATGGTTGCCACCTCACTCAAAGTTTCTATGTCCAGAATGCCAGCTTGCCCCAAATCTAACTTCTATGTAAAGAACTTCAAGTTTTTATAGTTAGGAAAAATACAAATTGCTTCCAAATTTGTCTTTTTATTTTAGCTATTATATAAAATAGCTATTTTCAAGAGTTTTTGTAGATAAAATTTTGTGAAACTACATCTGCTGTATTCTGTCTTATGTTTAAGTTATGTTATAATATTATTGTTATTGCAAGTCTTTATACAGTAATACAATTTTGTCTTTTGAAATAACACTACAGTAGCTGCTAGTATGAAAAGAGATCTAATGTAACGTATGAATCTGCATTTGAGTAAAACCAGAGCACAGATTCATATCAGTTTCCAATTTTAGATGGAATTCTGTACTTACTGATTCTGAGTACAGTATTCCATAGTACTTTACTTTGTGTTAATTGTAACTCCATTCTTGTGTTAAGGTTTTGAATGTTCCCTTTTTCCCCAAGCTCACATTTTTTAGCTGCACCTAAGAAAAATCGGAAAGCTCACTGTCATGGGATTTTTGCTTGTTCCATAAAAATATGGAGATATTAATTAGTGTAATGAGTAATGATAAAATGTTATTCAGATTTTTACTTGATTTATGACAAATATACGTCTATAATATTAATTATACACATAAAGAATTTTTGGATCCTAAAATACCGTTTGAAGTACCAAACTTTTTAAAACCCAGGTTTTGTAAAGATCTGGACAGTTCTCCTTTTATATTTCTATTCAGAAATCAAAGATATTAAAAAGGTAAATTATTGGTCCTCATGAATTTATGTCCAGTCCATACATAGATCAACTCCATCATGTGTAAAGCATCTTAGTTTGTTAGAATTTTCTAGAATATTTCTTTTTTTATTCAGGTGTTTTAGGAAACTGTTGGTTGCTTAGTGCCTTGGCAGTGTTGGCTGAAAGAGAAGATTTAGTAAAGAAAATCATGGTTACACGTGACTTTTGTCCTGAAGGGGTATATCAGGTAAGCTGGATTTTTTCAGATTTTGTTATTAGATTTATGTGATTTTGCTTTTAAAGTGTTTCTGATATTATTTTGGGCAGAAGTGCCAATAGAACAGTTGTTTAAAATAAGGACAAATTTAAGTTGTATACTGTAATTACTCTACCTTGGTTTGAGCATTAATCTATACCTAGATAAAAGCTTAGAAAATTTCCATTTACTGTACATGGTAATCAGTTGCATCTTAAAAATTCTAAGTTATTCCAGTGTGGATACAAACTTCTGAGTCGTTTAAATGGGTTACTTGTAGTCTTGTTTTCTGCAACCAGACAATCAAAAAGAAAAAGGGTTTGATTGCTTAATCATATTGTTGCTAGGCAACTTCATTGCATGGCGGCGCAGAGCATCGGGACATGACACACTTCACTACACTTCTGGTTGTCCGTTAAGAGGGAGTATCCCCTCCTCTCTCTACGATGTAGACATCCGCATTTGTTTTGCATACCCTATTAGTGCTTGTTGCCCTGTTTTTTCCTTATTCATTGTCACTTGCGTGTCTATCATTATCTTTGAGTTACGAGTGTGAGGTGTGCATTATGGTTAATAAGCTTAATATCATGCGTTCATGCCCTGGCAATGATGGGCATCCCAGTGGTAGCTTCATGAGCCAGGTAGACATTGATCCGCATCGCATTGCCCCTCTTGCCATGGCAAGAAATGTTCAAGAGAATCAACATATTGTAGTAGTTTGCGGACTGTGGCTAGAGGTAGCACCCAAACTGCCTGGTGTCGGAGTGCCAACCACACTCCAACGTTCACTACACAAAAAGGTGAAACTGTGGAATACCCAAAAATCTAGGTAACAGGTCAAGAGAATGGAGCACTGGGCACCACCCCTTGAGTTTTTACTGGGCAAGGGGACCCAGCTAGAACTGTAGTTGCATAATATTATTCAGAGGTAAGCCAATTTCAGGTTATGTAAGTACTAAACATTAGTAGAGAGAAAAAAAGGGGGGGGTGAAACAATGATACCAAAGAAAAAAAGGCAAAATTAGTGGCTGAGAAAGGGACACATGATGTACTGGGGAAAAAAACAGTTTCTAAAATATAAGAAATATTTATTTTGAGAGAAAAAAAATACTGGGACAGTACAGGTCTCCAACAACCAGGAGCAGCAACCTAGATATATTTAGGCAGTCTCTCTTAGGATTCAATCTAGAAAATACACAGTAAATATTAAAGTATAGATAGTATACAAAGCTTGGCAAAATTCCAATGTAATGTGAATGATTGCTTATATCAAGATCAAAGGGAATATAAAACAAGGTTACACATTGGACCTGACTAAATTCTCACCTCTACACCAGAAAGGCAAAAAAGTCCTACAGTCCTCGGTGATACACAGTATGTCAGGGTTATTCTACACCCATGAAAATGGATAAGAGTCGAGACCACTAATAATATTTTTGTTGAGGCCCCTCCTCTTGATTGCAAAGTCACACACACAAAAAATAAGATTCAATATAAGTCATTTCTTAACATAAAGGATGCTATTCACAATTCATGCGGCAGACTAGGCCAATTTGATGAGTACCAGTTCAATAAACATAATTAAGAAATGTCAAAATTGTTTTACTGCATCATTGTTGAGAATCTAGTCATTGCTAGATCACTATACAGTACCAAGTTCACAGAGTGTTTATAAGCTAGAGGAATGTTCACGTCACTCCAACAATTCTCTGGGTTAACAGGACAAACAGTGTGTGCTTGCTATAGATTTGTTACTGCTATCCACTGTCTAGGCTAAGTCACAACAGTTTTTGTCAAATCCCTGCACACTTGGGGGTTTCTTTCTATAAGAACAGTCAAATGTCTGCAAAATGCTTCTCTACTTGATTGCAATTCTAGTTGCCATCTTCAAGCCCTACAGGGAGTAGGGCTTGCTGCAAAAAAAAGAGAAAAAAATAAATAGATATAATGAGACAAGGTTGAAGGTCCAAAATATAAAAAAACTAACATTCTAATAAAAAAAATATAAAACTACAAGATAGGAAAAAATAATTTGTATTTTTCCCATCTATAACTTATAATTTTTTCACAATGTAAGTAATGTAGTGAGTGGACATCTCCCAAATACTCGTGTCTAGAACATTTGTGGTTCACTATCGAGGCCGGGGCTTAATTTGTCAATCCGAATGGAAGGCTGAGATGACCGGCCCGACTGAAAGCCCATCCCGGGAGTTCCTCGTACCGTCCTTGAGATAATGATCGGTGAAATGTCGACTGGTTAGACCAAGTCCCTGCTCGAAGATCCTGAGCCACCGACATGTTCTTTTCAGATGAAAGGGCGGTGCCTAGAACCCTAACATCATGAGCCCTTGGTTCTCTTGGCACTGAAAACCCCTCATTGAGGGAGCTTGCCTAATTCCTTGTCTGACCCAAAAGGAAACTGTATTCTTGATGTTCTTTTTCGTTTGACCCCAGGAAACGACGAGGTTCTTGATAGACGGGCGGGGCTTCGCCATTCTTTTCCTAATCACCCTGACGAGGCGAAATTTCAAATCTTCCTGGTTTCCTTCATTTGGGATTGCTGGGATCGTAAAGCTCTCAAGCCTCGGAACACAAACTGACGGATCCTGTGTCTTGGCGACGAAGGAGGGGACTAACTTAAGGGGTCTCTTCTTCCACCCTCTAGAATACTCCTCCTCATACAAAAATCCTTGTAGCTCGCTCACCCACTTAGCTGAGGCTAACGCTAACAAGGAGACCACTTTGAATGTGAGATTCCTGTCTACAATGTCTCTTAAGGGTTCGAAAGGTGGTTTTCGGAGCATATCCAGAACCCTTGCCAGGTCCCAATTCGGGATTCTCGGGGCAGAAGGGGCCTGATTGCTCGAAAGTCTTGATGAGCATGGACACCTGTCTTGAAGAACCGAGAACTATGCCTCTCAGGAGGAAAACTTTACCAAGGGCAGCTCAAAATCCCTTAATCGCTAGGACTGTCATGGCCAACTTATCCCTGAGATGGACCAGGAAATCCGCTATAATGGGCACAGATGCTTCTAAGGGTTCTATCTTCTTGTCCTTGTCCACTTATCGCACATCGTCCACTTGGATTGGTAGACGGCCGTAGAGGATTTCCTCAGGTAAAGGGGTATCCTCCTATCTGTCTTGCTTGAGTACCTTTGTCTTTTCAGGAGGAACTGGATAACCTCCAGGCGCGAAGACGAAGGGCTTGTGGGTTTCGTGAAACCACTGAAAATGTGGTTGTCTCCATAGATCTGGTATGTTGGGAAGAGTCCAGGGAGGGAGAGTGGCGAGACTCATTAGGTCTGCGAACCACTCTCTCTCCGACCAACAAAGGGGCTACCAAAGTCATTGTAAGGTTGGTTGCTGCCCCCACCATGTTGAGGACTTGACTTATTAGGGAGAAGGGGGGGAAAATCGTACACGTCTAGATCGTCCCAATTGTGTTGAGACAAGTCCTCCCATGCCGCCTTCGGGTCTGGGACAGGTGAACAGAATACGGGGAGTTGTTCGTCCCCCTTGTTGCAAACTGATCCATTACCGGGGGCCCCCACATCTGAATGATGTCGCTTGCCACTTGTGGATGCAGGGAGCACTCCGACGCAACTATTTGTCCCATTCTGCTGAGGCCGTCTGCTAGGACGTTCTTCTTACCCAGAATGAAGCTTTCTGTAGGGTTGATTTCCTCTTTTCCTTCCCAATCCAGGATCTGAAGGGCCAGACCGCACAACTCTTTTGATCTCAGCCCTCCCCCTGAAACAGCAGACTCAAACTGGGAGAAGAAGGTGGCAGCTGATGCCGCCCTTCCGTCTGAGTACAGTAGCCCTGTCAAAGGATGTCCAGGGTTTCCCCTGTCTTGTATGTCCCGTTTGGTCTACTTTCCCACGTGTGGTAATTACTTTGGGCCTTGAGTCCCTGCAGGAGTTTCGCCGCTCTATAGCCTGTGCTGGAATCGCTATTGCGGGTTATAACTCTGTCTATGTGGGTTCTTCCAATACCCACGTTCCTGGCCTCAGGAAGGGAAAGTGAGGACTTCTGGGCGGTGTAGGCTAGAAACTTGCTCAAGCCCGAGGTCCACGTCTCCACTTCCTGTAGGACGGGTTCCACCAGGCTATTGTAGCCTTTAATCAAGGCGAATACCCTCCTATACGCGGAGTCCTCCATCGCCGATGTCGTCTCACCAACCACTTCCTCCGTCCTGCGCTGGGGAGAGTCATGGTCACGGGCCCTTCGTATCTTCTTAACGTATTCAACCAAAGTTGCATTGTCCGACATCAGGGCCACTGAATTCCCTTCCAAGTCTTCCGTGAAATATTTGCAGGTTTCCTGGACCGCTCTCATCTCTAGGACATTGCTTTGCAGGGACTTCTCCCTTTCTGTCCAAGTCCCATTCGCTGTCTTTTCCCCGGAGGTGCGTTCCCCCTCCTTTCTACCCGTCCGTAAACTGGCAGATTTTGGAGGTTGGGAGGACAGGGGCATCCCTTTTAGAGTGTGTGACCGATCCTGCCACCACTCTATGGCTTGTCTGGTTTCTTGGCGGACTGGCACCACTTGTCTGGGGAACTTCTCTGGTTCCAACTCTCCTTTAAGTTTCATTGAACCCTCCTAGGATCTGTCTCCCATGTGGAACTAGCTTCTCTAAGGACACCAGATGTCCTACCAACCTCTGCCCATCCTTCATTCTTCTGGGATGTCCTCGAAGGAAGGGAAGGAGAACTTGGTCCAGGTTGTCCAGACTGTCTATGGATGGAAAAGGCCTTGACCTGTGACGAATCCAGGGTTATTCTCAATGTAAGTCATTCTGTTGGTTTGGGTCAACTGAGATTTAGCCGGTCTTCCGGGGCACCTTGTCCTACCCCTACTATGACTTCCTCTCACTAGTCCCAAGTGGACGACCTTCTAAGGCCTAATACTTGCTTTGTGATCTTAGGCCCTGTAGCAGTTTGGCTGTACTGTGACCTTTGGAGGTGTCCCTATTCGGGTGAACACCTTATCAGTGGGTACACCCAACTTTACGTCCCTCTCCTCGGAAGGAGCCAAAGATGACTTCTTCTAGACAGGTTCCTCCATAACCCTGTTAAGGCCAGTTCGCCAGTCAATTACTTCTTGAGGTATTGGCTGCTCAATTTGTGTCCCCTTATCAAGGAGATCACCCTCCAAGATTCGCGATGGGGTGTAGATTCATCACGGGCACCTCCGCTCTGAACGAGTCTCGCGGTTAAGCCCTTCCAGGCGAGAAGGGTGCCTCCGTCATTTTGAGCCTTTGAGGAGGTGACGGGCTCCTCCGTGAAGGTGTCAGAAGACTCCTTCCTCGGGCTGACTCGTCGAGGCTGCCCCGGGAGAGCCTCCAACAGAGCTCCTGATTGTAGACAGGACTTTGATCTGACACTGGACGGGAATTGCCGTGGCATCCAGAACCTCCGTCCTCTAGGCGGAGTCCTCTTATGACGGGCATGGTCATGGTGGCGAGGCCCCCTGTTATGACGGGCATATCCGTGGTGATGAGGGCCTCCGTCCTAAAGGCGGAGTCCTCTGCTAGGATGGGTCTTGCCGTGGCGACAAGGACCTCCGCCCTGTAAGCGGAGTCCTCCGTTAGCATGCCCTCATTGCTGTAGACCAGGTACTCCGTCCGGGGTTGATGAGCTGTGGCAACGGGCGCCTCCGCCCTAGGTTGTGGACTGAGGATGGGCACTGCCGTGGAGGCGAGAGTCGGGTATAGTCGTCTATTTCGCGGCCTTACGCCTATCCGACGGGGACCTTGACGGGACCCTCGGCTCATTCTACCCCCTTAGGCCGACGTTTCCTTCCTCCTCGAGGTCCTGGACGACGGGACGGGATCTTCCGTGAAATAGTTCGACGGAGGCACCCGTCCCCGACTATCATCTCGATGGGGAGACCTGTCGAGGCTGCCCATCCTAGGAGACGGGTCCCTCCACTGAGCGGATGGAGTGGCTCTAGGACGGGACTTAGGTCTACAAGACGAGGTCCTCTACTCCGCGGCTGTCTCCCTGGCGAGGCTCTTGGAAGCCCTTCTAGGAGGACTGTCTCCTGCGCTCTTAGGTATCAAGTCTGAGGTCCTAGTTAGGTCCCTCAGCTTGTTGTCTGGGAACTAGACCCATTCTCCTCGAGGCCCTGGATGACGGGACGGGCTCTTCCGTGAAATAGACCGACGGAGGTGCCCATCCCCGTCTATCATCTCGATGGGGAGACCCGTCTAGGCTGCCCATCCTGGGAGACGGCTCCCTCCGCTGAGCGGATGGAGTGGCTCTAGGAAGGGACTTAGGCCTCAAGACGAGGACCTCCGCCCACCGGCTGACTCTCTGGCGGGGCTCTTGGCTTGTATGGAGGGGAACGAGGACTTCCCGTCCCGAGATCCTGTGGGAGACCGCAAGGGGAGGTCCTCCACACAGACCGATCTCTCTTCCTCCTGTGTCGTCTCCGACGTTCCTCGCTTGAAGGGCCCGAAGGATCGAGCCCCGATGAGTCTGACTTGCCTTCGTACTGCAACCTCATACCGGACTGTGTCTTCCTGGGGCTAAGCCGTAACCATGACGTAGATGGCAGACGAAAAATCTCTGGAACCGATGACTTTGCCGGTAACCACGCCGTTGAACGAGCCATGAAGGGGAAGGACTAGCATAGGACCTCCTCCATGTCCAGTGGGGACTTCAACGGCGTCCCTGGTACATCCCACGCCAGCGGATCCCTCCGTAGCTGAAGCGCCTGAGGCTTCTACCCATGAATCTGGTGATAAGAAAAAAGGAACATTATTAGGCCACATGGGGCCCTCCGCCGAGACGCGGTCCCTACGAGAGAGAGTCGCGTCCCTCGGACCCCCACACACTCACTTGTAGGCGCCTGAACTGCCCTGGACAAAGAAGACTCCCCCACAACATCTCTCCCTTGGGAAGGAGGCACCAACTTCTTACACTTCAAGGACTTACCTCGTCCCCTACTCTGGGTAGGGGAGAAGAATGCACTCTACCTGACCCCTCTCCTGCCGACGTCGCAGGGGAAGACAAGCTAGTTTCCCTAGGAGACCTCTTCGAATCCGTCTTCATCGTGCCGCATTTCACCCATTGGACCTCGCGCCAACAGGCTTTGACAAGAAAGCCCTACATGATTTCCCGGCTCTAGGCCCAGGACAACGGCGATCGTACTCCATAGCACAACAGAGATCGCTAGACCCAAGTATAAGGCAAGGGAAAGCACTAAAAAGCCAGTAAAAGCACAAAGGAACGATCCTAAAAGAACACAGATAAGGCACTAATCACTTGTGAAGGAATCGAGACCATGTGGTAACCACATAGTAACGAGCACAAAGGGGGTCGCACAGAGAATTTGAGGAGCGATGTGTGTGAACACAACGCGACCAGAAAACATACTGACTAGGTAGAGATCGTCGCCACATGGCTGACCTCGGGCATTGCCCCAGGTCACGTTCTCTTCCGCTAACGGGTCACGATGGAGAATGGTAGGGTAAACTACGCAAAACTCTGGTCGTTAGAGAGGAGCCACCAGTGACTCCTAAGAAAGTGTTTCTCGGTATGTTAGGAAAAATACAAATTACTTAAAATTTGTGATTTCCCTACCCTTAGCACATAAGATTGAAGTAGAAGTGAAAAGATAACATAAAAAATGGTGTTTAAGCCTGAGAAAACCCATGATAATAGGTAATACATGTCATTTTAGGATGGTAATGAAGAAATGAGAAAAATCCAGGGAGCTTTTGTTGGCCATATGAAGCTAAAATTCCTCTAGGTACCCATATGAAACCAAATCAAGAATAAAACTTCATAGGAAACACATTACTCAGAGAATTTCAAATTGACTGGAACACACTGTATTATAGGTAAAATATTGTTTGAAGATAAGAAGTAATAATTTATGGTGAGATAATACAACTACAATTGAATCTCATCACTAAAACTTAACCTGTAAAGGCTTGAACACTAAGAGCTTTATTATAATTTTGATTTGTTTTAAACGATGCATTGAAAGCAAAAGGCATTTTCTGGTAATAACAGTAGAGGAACTTATGATACCAAAAAACTAACAGGTATTGCCTTACAGTTATAATTTTGATTATCTACCTCGACCATTAAAAATATCAGTATTAATGTACTGTAGTATTTAAAAGATCACAATGAAAACAGCTATGAAAATCAAGGTTAAAACTTCATAGAAAACATTTCTAGGTTCACTATGAACTCCTAAGTAAGGGTGCTGTGTAGATTTTTTTATTAGTAAATAGTCAACTTAAATTGTTATTTCAAAAATCTTTTTAGGCAAGTGTATTTTATATCCTTTCAAAATGGTGTATTATCTAGATATATTTTGATGGAAAAGAATTGTAGCATGATTTGAAAAAAGCATACTGTACTGCATATATTATACATTAGGGTGCTGTATTTATGCAACTATTAGTTGGCATTGAGAAGTCTGATTGGAATATCATGTTTTCTGTCTTTTTTTTTTCCACCTTTATCGTTTACATGAAACTGTATCTTGTTTTTATTTGCTATATGCTTATTTCATTTTTTATTGCCCTTGCATTGTTAAATTTTTCTTCATTTATACTTCTGTTGAGTTTGATTTATCTTTTACTCACGTAGGTGCGTCTTTGCAAAGCTGGGCGTTGGGTGACGGTGCTTGTGGATGATTTGTTACCTTGTGATCGTCGAGGGCACTTGGTATATTCACAGGCTAAGAGACGACAGTTGTGGGTGCCCTTAATTGAAAAAGCTGTGGCCAAGGTACATGGGTGTTATGAAGCTCTAGTGTCAGGCCGTGCCATAGAGGGATTAGCGACACTTACTGGTGCACCATGTGAAAGCTTGCCTTTGCAGGTTTGTTCATTTTTTTAATATTTTGGGACTGAACACAGTTTTTTTTTTTTTTTATCAGTGCTTACAGACTACCTGAACCACCTCCTCCTATTAGGGAATAGTGATTGTTAATGTCATTTTTTTCAGGTCCAAGTTCCATTTTTACTATATTGTGTCATTATATCTCTAAAGAAGAGTGAGAATATTGTAGAAACTTGTAAATGTTGGAAATATTGGAAATATTGTATTATTCATGATTTATCTAAATATGTATGAAGACTGTAATTAGGAAATGGGATAAAATATTAAACAAAATTACATGTATTCCAAAGAATCTTACCAAATTTCACTTGCTATTACTTCTTTGAAGCCTGGGCTTCTCAATAATAAAATTTAAAAGACAATAATTGGTCCTCAATGTATAATTACCCAAGTCCTCCATCGACAACAAAGTCAAATGTCGCCAGAATCCGTGAGGACCTAGCCTCCTGCCATTTGTATTGGTCATTATTTTTTTTTTGTTTTATGGACAACACAGTCTCATTTCACTCTTCTCGTTAGTTGGTTTTTTATCTGCTCTTACTATTGCTTATCTGGTTTTTCTCAATTTCCTTAATTCTTTGATAACCTTGGGTATGTCTACACTGTTCTCCAAATGTATTCTTGCATGCAGTGTAAGGTTAACCCTTTTACCCCCAAAGGACGTACTGGTACGTTTCACAAAACTCATCCCTTTACCCCCATGGACGTACCGGTACGTCCTTGCAAAAAAAAATGCTATTTTAATTTTTTTTGTATATTTTTGATGATTTTTTGAGAAACTTCAGGCATTTTCCAAGAGAATGAGACCAACCTGACCTCTCTATGACAAAAATTAAGGCTGTTAGAGCAATTTAAAAAAAATATACTGCAAAATGTGATTGGAAAAAATAATCCCATGGGGGTTAAGGGTTGGAAATTTCCAAATAGCTTTGGGGGTAAAAGGGTTAACAGGTGAACTTCTATCCTGCCATGCTGAGGTGAACAAAGCACCATGTTAGATCAATGTGGGGAGTATAAATTGTTATTGAAACACAGATGGAGGAATTTTTTAAGTACACTACAAGACCAAATATGTTAAATATCTATATATTAAACACAAGTAAAGTACATAGTTTCAATTATTTTTCTGTTCAGGCATCCTCCAGCCCACATGAAGATGATATTGATGAGGATCTAATCTGGGCACAGCTATTAAGCTCTCGTTCTGCTGGGTTTCTAATGGGAGCTTCCTGTGGTGGTGGTAACATGAAGGTTGTTGATGAGGAGTATAAGGCTCAAGGTCTCCGGCCAAGGTAAATATTTTCAAGTAAAATTTTAGTGTAGAAAATTAACATGCTATACAGTAAATATATCACTGAAAATCACATAGCTAAGCAAATCTCTCTCTTCTCTCTCTCTCTCTCTCTCTCTCTCTCTCTCTCTCTCTCTCTCTCTCTCTCTCTCTCTCTCTCTCTCTCTCTCTCTCTCTCTCTCTCTCTCTCTCTCCTCTCTCTCTCTCTCTCTCTCTCTCTCTCCTCTCTCTCTCTCTCTCTCTCTCTCTCTCTCTCTCTCTCTCTCTCTCTCTCTCTCTCTCTCTCTCTCTCTCTCTCCTCTCTCAAGACTATTTTTTTGTATCTTCTAACTTCCCTTCATACTGCAAAACTATTAAGATTGTTTTAGCATCACAGTACATCATTATTTCCAGACATGCATACTCTGTATTAGATGTACAAGACATTGGTGGATTCCGACTGTTACGTCTCCGTAATCCTTGGGGACACTACTCTTGGAAAGGGGACTGGTGTGACGAATCTTCTGTTTGGACGCCTGAATTGAGAGAGAAACTCATTCCACATGGAGCTGATGATGGGGTCTTTTGGATATCATTTCAAGATGTATTAAAGTATGATTATGATTTGTATGCAGTTTATCTATAAATTAAACATTTGTCTTTCCTTAAAATAGGGATATATGAAATAATTTGTCATGATATTCATTGGTTATTTTAAGTATTTTTTCAGACTATTGTACAGTACTGGTTGATGGTGGAATTAGTCCCTCTTTTTTTAAAACAATATTTCAGAATTATTCATGCAAAATAATGTATATATATATTTCTGTAAATTCTATTTGTACTAAGATCACTACTATATTTTCAGGTACTTCGACTGTATAGATATATGCAAGGTTCATAGCAACTGGTCAGAAGTACGAGTGACTGGTTCACTACCGTCAATGGCTGATCGACAAGCTCTTACCCCAACATTTATCACAGTTCTTGAACCAACAGAAGTGGAGTTTTCTCTATTTCAGGAAGGTCACAGGTAATTGATTAATTGCTGTATAATCAGACTCTGATGCTAGTCTTAATATTATAGTTAATTCTTTAGATATTGCAACAAACCTTGCAAAAATTGATAACAATGTTTAGTGACGTGTATTTAGTCTTTGGTTATTATAGAATATTCTCTGCATGGACTGCAATAATCTTTTGCGTATCTCTTTTAGCATTAAACTTTCTTAGTCTTAAGTTTTGTTATTGTTTGTTTTTTTGTGTTTTTACACCCACTCAATTTATTGACCTTGTTAATGTTTTAGTTCATATTGTATCTTGACCTACAACAGCGATTCCAGAATTTTCAATATTAATCTTACCCGATGATCATGTAGCTGTCAACTCCGTTGCCCGACAGAAATCTACGGTCGGGATACGCCAGCGATCGCTTATACAGGTGGGGGTGTACTCACCAGCGCCATCTGTGGTCAGGTACTCCAGTACTTCTTGTCAACAAGACCTCAATTTTTCCTCTGTCGTGCCACCGGCAAGACCTACATGGATACGCTGTTGATTTTGGAGTCTTTTGTTCACGATTTGGTGAAGTATTTGCTCTGAAATTTAGCCTTCGCTGTACAGGAAGCTTTAGCCTTAGCTTAGCAAGCTTTTGGTATTAATTTGATTCATTGGTTAACGATCTTTGCTTTACTTTGGAATTCCCCCTTTGACTACTTCTAGAATTCAAGATGTCTGACACTTCCCAAGTTCCTAAATATAGGCGATGTAGTGTTAGGACTTGTAATAGGCGTCTTCCGAAGGCCTCTGTTGATCCTCACACCGTATGTTCCAATTGTAGGGGAAAATCCTGTCAGTTGGAAGATCGATGTGGGGAATGTGCTGGGCTTTCGGAATTCGATTTTAATGAATTCCTCAGATATACTCGTAGGTTAGAGAAGGAGAGAGATAGGAGGAGTTCTTCTCGCTCTTTGGTTATTTCCTCTCCCCATGCCCCTCAACCTTTTCCTTCCCCTGTGGTGGTGACCCCCGAACCTGCTACGAGTGCTCAGCCTGCAATGGCTGATATGTTGCGTGCCATTCAGGCTCTCGGTGATAAGGTGGAGTCGTTGGTTAGTGACCGCAATCAGCTCTTGGCGGATGTCAGAGAGCTGAAAGCGAAGAGTGCAGTGGGAAGTGTTAGTGCTAGTGCTGTGCATAGTGTCAGTGTCAGTGTTGCGCATGAGGATACATCTGTGCGTGCCAGTCGTCCTCCCAGTCCGGGACCTCTTGCAAGCTCCCAAGCCCAGGGGAGAAGCAATGTCGAAGGACCAAAGGGTTCGGCGGGCCTTGATCGGCGCACAGATGTATCCTCAGTGGTTGCGGACGTATCTGCTAAGGATCGTCCCTTCCACTCCCAGACGAATGAGCCCTTACATTCCTCGTCTGTGGAAGAGGTTTCCAGGAGGAAACGGTGGACTAAGGTCTCACGACCGCTTAAGCGTAAAGTCCCTTCAGAGCTAGTCCAACGGCCCAGGTGTAGCCACTGGGTCAGTTCCGACTCGCCGCAGTCATCGGATGACTGCACACCTCCCAAGAGAGGTAGAGTGGTCCCTCAACAGGCCTCTGCTCCAAGCACAGTAGACCCTAAGTGGTCCATGCTGCAGACTATGCAGTCTCAGCTTGCGGCTTTTATGCAGGATTATCAGGCAGAGAAGGTTAACATCCCTCCTCCTGTGAGAGCTCCTCCACAGTTGCGCAGTCCTCAGCCCATGCAGCATGCTCTGCAGACCTTACAGCATGAGCCGCATTCCATGCAGCATGAGCCTCATACCATGCAGCATGAGCCTCATCCCATGCTGCATGAGCCTCATACCATGCAGCATGAGCCTCATCCCATGCAGCATGAGCCGCATGCCATGCAGCATGAGCCGCTTACCATGCAGCATGAGCCGCATCCCATGCAGCATGAGCCGCATGCCATGCAGCATGAGCCGCATGCCTCACAGCATGCTCTGCATACCACACCGCATGCTCCTCAGCCCACCGCAGACCCTCCCTCTCACCGGCCCTCTGCTTTTGTTGTTGCCAGCTCACAGTCTGTCCAGCAGAGGCATGATGATGGATCCGCAGGTACGCATGCACCCGTTCTGCAGGATTCAGCCGTTCAGCTTGCTGCTCTGCCTTTGCCTCTTACAACTCAACTGTCGGGTGAGGAGGCTTCTGAGGATGAAGCTGCTCATCTTGATGATCCTCTTTCTGATGTTGAAGGACACAAGTCTTCGCCACCCTCCTTAGACTTCCGCAAAGTCCTTGCTTTGTTCAGAGAGTTGTACCCTGAACACTTTGTGTCTGCAACCCCTCGTTCTCCTCCCTCCGAGTTTGCTCTGGGCATGCAGTCTACTGCGCCTGCCTTCACCAAGCTTGTTCTTGCCAGATCTTCAAGGAGAGCTTTGAGGGTTATGGGGGATTGGTTGCAGTCCAAGAAGCAACTGGGAAGGACCTCTTTTGTGTTTCCTCCTCCCAAGCTGGCTTCTAAGTCGGGCGTCTGGTATGCCACGGGAGAGGAACCTGGCTTGGGGGTTCCTGCCTCTGCCCAGGCCGACTTCTCAAGTCTGGTTGACTCTCCCCGCAGGTTGGCTATGAGACGTTCGAAGATCTGCTGGTCCCCTACAGATCTTGATCACTTGTTAAGGGGAGTCTTTCGTGCCTTCGAGATTTTCAACTTCCTCGATTGGTGTCTGGGAGCCTTAAGCAGGAAGACTGCCCCTTCTGACAAGGACTCAGCCATGCTGATCATGTCCAGCATGGACAAGGCAATACGGGATGGGTCTGGCGAGCTTGCGGCTTCTTATGTATCAGGGGTCCTCAAGAAAAGGGAACATCTGTGCTCCTTCTTATCTGCTGGTATCACCCCTTGCCAGAGGTCAGAGTTACTTTTTGCTCCTCTATCCAAGTGTCTGTTTCCGGAGGAATTAATTAAAGGGATGACTGCCTCTCTTCTCCAGAAGGATACGCATGACCTCATGGCTTCTTCTGCACGTAAGGCTAAGACCTTACCTTCCGTGACTAAACCTTACCGCCCTCTAGCAGTTGATACTCCTGCTTCCAGGTTCATCCCACCCTTTCGTGGCAGAACCTCCAGCAGAGGAGGTACCCGTGCAGACAGTAACCGTGGCAAGTCCAAGAAGGGTTCCAAGTCCACAAGAGGCAAGTTTTGACTTCCCTCCTCTCCAGACAGCTGTAGGAGCCAGACTCAAGACCTTCTGGCAAGCTTGGGAGAGCAGAGGTGCAGACGCTCAGTCTGTGAAGTGGCTGAGGGAGGGATACAGAATTCCGTTCTGCCGCAATCCCCCTCTAGCTACATCTCCCATCAACCTCTCTCCCAACTACAAGGAGAAGGACAAGAGGCTAGCGTTGCAACAAGAGGTGTCGCTCTTGCTACACAAGGAGGCAGTGGTCATAGTCCGGGACCATCAATCCCCGGGCTTTTACAACCGTCTCTTCCTGGTAGCCAAGAAGACAGGAGGTTGGAGACCGGTGCTGGACGTCAGTGCGCTCAATGCTTATGTCACCAAGCAGACGTTCACTATGGAGACGACGAAGTCGGTCCTAGCAGCGGTCAGGCAGGAGGACTGGATGGTCTCGTTAGACCTGAAAGACGCATACTTTCACGTCCCCATCCATCCAGACTCCCAACCTTTCCTGAGATTCGTCTATGGAAAGGTTGTGTACCAGTTCCAAGCCCTGTGTTTTGGCCTAAGCACGGCACCTCTTGTGTTTACGCGACTGATGAGGAATATTGCGAAATTCCTTCACTTGGCAGACATCAGAGCCTCCCTCTATTTAGACGACTGGCTTTTAAGAGCTCCCACAAGTCGTCGCTGTCTGGAGAATCTCAGATGGACTATGGATCTGACCAAGGAACTGGGCCTCCTGGTCAATTTAGAGAAGTCCCAGCTCGTCCCATCCCAGACCATTGTTTACCTGGGTATGGAGATTCAGAGTCGAGCTTTTCGGGCTTTTCCGTCGGCCCCAAGGATCAACCAAGCCCTAGAGTGCATCCTGAGCATGCTGAGAAGGAGCCGATGCTCAGTAAGGCAGTGGATGAGTCTAACAGGGACACTTTCATCGCTGTCCCTGTTCATCGAGTTAGGGAGACTCCACCTCCGCCCCCTTCAGTATCATCTGGCTGCTCACTGGATCAAGGACATGACGCTAGAGACGGTCTCAATTCCTGTTTCCGAAGAGATGAGGTCTACTCTAACGTGGTGGAAGAACAGCATTCTTCTCAAGGAAGGTCTTTCGTTAGCTGTTCAGACCCCCGACCACCATCTCTTCTCGGACGCATCAGACTCGGGCTGGGGTGCGACATTGGACGGACAGGAATGCTCGGGAACATGGAATCAGGAACAAAGAACACTCCACATCAATTGCAAGGAGTTGTTGGCGGTTCATCTGGCCTTAATGAACTTCAAGTCCCTCCAGCTAAACAAGGTGGTGGAGGTGAACTCCGACAACACCACAGCCTTGGCTTACATCTCCAAGCAGGGGGGGACTCATTCGAGGAAGTTGTTCGAGATCGCAAGGGACCTCCTCATTTGGTCAAAAGATCGAAGGCTCACGCTGGTAACGAGGTTCATTCAGGGCGATATGAATGTCATGGCAGATCGCCTCAGCCGGAAGGGTCAGGTCATCCCCACAGAGTGGACCCTTCACAAGAATGTTTGCAGCAGACTTTGGTCCCTGTGGGGTCAGCCTACCATAGATCTGTTCGCTACCTCGATGACCAAGAGGCTCCCATTGTATTGTTCTCCGATTCCAGACCCGGCAGCAGTTCACGTGGATGCTTTTCTGCTGGATTGGTCCCATCTCGACCTGTATGCATTCCCGCCGTTCAAGATTGTCAACAGGGTACTTCAGAAATTCGCCTCTCACAAAGGGACACGGCTGACGTTGGTTGCTCCCCTCTGGCCCGCGAGAGAATGGTTCACAGAGGTACTGCAATGGCTGGTCGACGTTCCCAGGACTCTTCCTCTAAGAGTGGACCTTCTGCGTCAACCTCACGTAAAGAAGGTACACCCAAGCCTCCACGCTCTTCGTCTGACTGCCTTCAGACTATCGAAAGACTCTCAAGAGCTAGAGGCTTTTCGAAGGAGGCAGCCAGAGCGATTGCTAGAGCTAGGAGAACATCCACTCTCAGAGTCTATCAATCTAAATGGGAAGTCTTCAGAACCTGGTGCAAGGCCAATGCAGTTTCCTCAACCAGTACCACTGTAACCCAGATTGCTGACTTCCTGTTACATCTAAGGAACGTTAGATCCCTATCAGCTCCTACGATCAAGGGTTATAGAAGTATGTTGGCAGCGGTTTTCCGCCACAGAGGCTTGGATCTTTCCTCCAACAAAGATCTGCAGGACATCCTTAGGTCTTTTGAGACCTCTAAGGAACGTCGGTTGTCCACTCCAGGCTGGAATCTAGACGTTGTCCTAAGGTTCCTGATGTCATCTAGATTTGAACCGCTACAATCAGCCTCTTTCAAGGACCTCACATTAAAAACTCTTTTCCTAGTATGCCTAGCAACAGATAAGAGAGTAAGTGAGATCCACGCCTTCAGCAGGAACATAGGTTTCACATCGGAAACGGCTACATGTTCCTTGCAGCTCGGTTTTTTGGCTAAAAACGAGCTTCCTTCACGTCCTTGGCCTAAATCGTTCGAGATCCCTAGCCTATCCAACTTGGTGGGTAACGAGCTGGAGAGAGTACTTTGCCCAGTCAGAGCTCTTAGGTACTATCTGAAAAGGTCAAAACCTTTACGAGGACAATCAGAAGCCTTATGGTGTGCTGTTAAGAAGCCTTCGCTACCTATGTCTAAGAACGCAGTTTCTTACTACATCAGGCTTCTGATTAGAGAAGCTCATTCTCATATGAAGGAAGAAGACCTTGCTTTACTGAAGGTAAGGACACATGAAGTGAGAGCTGTGGCTACTTCAGTGGCCTTCAAACAGAACCGTTCTCTGCAGAGTGTTATGGATGCAACCTATTGGAGAAGCAAGTCAGTGTTCGCATCATTCTATCTCAAAGATGTCCAGTCTCTTTACGAGAACTGCTACACCCTGGGACCATTCGTAGCAGCGAGTGCAGTAGTAGGTGAGGGCTCAGCCACTACATTCCCATAATCCCATAACCTTTTTAACCTTTCTCTTGATTGCTTTTATTGTTGTTTTTGGGTTGTACGGTCGGCTAAGAAGCCTTCCGCATCCTGGTTGATTTGGCGGGTGGTCAATTCTTTCTTGAGAAGCGCCTAGGTTAGAGGTTGTGATGAGGTCCTTTAGTATGGGTTGCAGCCCTTTATACTTTAGCCACCTAAGAGTCGTTCAGCATCCTAAGAGGACCGCTACGCTCAGTAAGGAAGACGTACTTATTAAAGGCAGAGTAATGGTTCAAGTCGACTTCCTTACCAGGTACTTATTTATTTTTTATTGTTATTTTGAATAACTAATAAAAATGAAATACGGGATACTTAGCTTCTTTGTTAACATGTATACTGGTCTCCACCCACCACCCTGGGTGTGAATCAGCTACATGATTATCGGGTAAGATTAATATTGAAAAATGTTATTTTCATTAGTAAAATAAATTTTTGAATATACTTACCCGATGATCATGATTTAAATGACCCGCCCTTCCTCCCCATAGAGAACCAGTGGACCGAGGAGAAAATTGAGGTCTTGTTGACAAGAAGTACTGGAGTACCTGACCACAGATGGCGCTGGTGAGTACACCCCCACCTGTATAAGCGATCGCTGGCGTATCCCGACCGTAGATTTTTGTCGGGCAACGGAGTTGACAGCTACATGATCATCGGGTAAGTATATTCAAAAATTTATTTTACTAATGAAAATAACATTTTAATCACTTGATGAAATAGAGGCTAATTTAACTTTAGCCTGATATATAGTACATTTGGCTATTTCCTAACCTCTTTGATACACAACCTATGCCTGTAACCCACTGCTTGGCTATTCCCCGCTCCATACCGAGAGAATTGATAACAATATCATGGTATTATAGTAAACTTCATATTATTTTGACCTCAGTCTGCTATTTGGCATAGACACAAATATTTTGCTAAATTAAAAGACATTTGAAATAAAATCCCTTTCAACTCCACATTCTTTATCAGAAATTATATTTTTTCCTTCGTTCTTGTCATTGTCTCAAATATTTTATTAAATGTCAAGTGTAGAATTATCTTCAGGGGTGATAATAACATGGTTTACAATGACGGGGTTACTGGTATGGAAGCAAGCATAATACCATTTTCGATGATGCAGTATTATTATTATGACTGTTATTATTATTTTTATTATTATTATTATTATTATTATTATTATTATTATTATTATCAGTATTATTACTAGCTAAGCTACAGCCATAGTTGGAAAAGCAGGATGCTATAATTAAGCCTAAGGGCTCCAACAGGGAAAACAGCCAAGTGAGGAAAGGAAATAAGGAAATGTATAGAATAGTGCGCCTGAGTGTACCTTCAAGCAAGAGAACTCGAACTCAAGACATGGAAGACCGTAGTGTAGAGGCTATGGCACTACCCAAGACTAGAGAATGATGGTTTGAATTTGGAGTGCTTATCATAGATGGTCTCTTCTACCCTTACCAATTGGAAGGTAGCCACTAAACAATGACAATGCTGTAGTTAACCCCTTGAATGAAGAAGATTTTTCTGGTTATCTTATTGTAGTCATGTGTATGAGGAAAGAGCAAACTTTGTAAAGAATTGGCCAAACTATTCGTTGTTTGAGTAGGAGAAGGAAAAATTAGTTGTTACCAGAGAGGTATCCAATGTAGTACTATTTGGCCAGTCAAAGAACCCAATAAAACTCTAGCAGTAGTATCTCAATGGGTGGCTGGTGTCTTGACCAACCTGCTACCCACTGAAGAAAATCTGTAACTTCCTTGGGTCGATGCATGGGAAATGATTGCCACGAATAGATTAGGAGAAGAAGAGCCAGGATATCAACTTTCCGGAATTGAAAGCAGCAATCATATTGCTGCTGTCACTTAATAGGACCTGATAGGCTGCTCAGTAGCATTGATGAGATACCCCTACTATAGTTGCATACGTCAACAAGGAAGGAGTTACTGTTTCAAAGCACCTCTGTGAGATGATGATGCAGCTTACGAGTGGGCACTGAACAACTCAGCCGAGCTGTCAACGAGATTCATTCCCGACAAAGGGAATGTGATTGCCGACACCCCAAGTTGATAGGGACAAGTGGTCTGATCAGAGTGATCCCTTTATCCTCAAGTTGGCAAGAAGCCTCTTGACTTTGTGCGGTTTCCAATAATTGACCTCTTTCCGACGAAGCTCAACAAGAAGCTCCCAATTTACTGCTCATCAGTTCCAGATCAGACAGAGGTATTAGAGCATGCATTTCAACACCCTTGGGATAGCCTAGAGGTCTATGCTTTTCTGCCATTTTGCCTAATTAGAAGGGAGGTAAACAGGACGCAGTCTATCCCAAGCATCAAGATAACGTTGGTAGCCCACAAGTAACTTCAAGCAGAATTGTACCCTGACCTTCTAATGCTTCTGACCAAAGTTCTGGGAGAGTTACCCATTTGCCCCAACTTTATCTGCCAGCCCCACCTACAGAGACTTCATAACTGGGTGACATCCCTGTCACTTCATAGGTGGAGGTTATCCAGCATCCCTTTCAAATTAAAGGCATTTGCAAGGTGCAGATGTCTGGATGCATTTGAAAGTCTTCTATGGCAGTCCTCCAGGCAAAATGGGTCATATTCTGTGATAGGTCACGTAGAAGGAGGACTTCTCCTTCCACGGCAGTCCTCCAGGCAGAATGGGCCATCTTTTGTGATTGGAGCCGTAGGAGGAGGACTTTTCCTCTTGATGCCTCTGTTCAACTGATCACAGACTTCCTTGTGTTTCTGTATAGAGAAAAGCACTTCTCAGTCATAGTTGAACCAAGTTTTCAGATGGAGAAGTTAGATTTGTCCTCGTCTTGAGAGTTAGCAATGCCAAGGAAGGGCTTTGAGAAGTCTGGCCATCCAAGAGAACTATAGCCTCCAGTGTGGAACAAGGCCTTAACTCTTAGAATGGGTTTCGTATTTGCACTAAAAGGAGAGTGGGAGAACAGCACGGCTTATTGTATGTACTTAGCCATTCTGAGAGGGTGAAGAAAGGTTTTGCTCTCCTTTGTTCCAGACTTTGTGGTGAAAACTCAATATCAAGCCGTAAGCAATTCGAAGTTGTAATCTTTCCATGTCTCCTCACTCAAGGAAGCAACTAATAATCCAAATAATTTACTTGTTTCCCTTTGAGGGCCCTAAGATGCTACCTGAAATAAACACAACTCTTCAAACCTCAACTACAGAACCTCTTCATCAGCTCTAGCATGATTAAAAAAAATCTCTAAAAACACCATCTCCTTCTGGCTTCATGAGATTATTAATAGTGCAATAAGCCAGGCAACAAGTGAGCCTGATGAATTGCCAAAGGCTCATGCTCACGAGATCAGAAGAACCTGTCAGTGGGAAAAATCTGGAAATGCTAGACCTCCTTCACGGCCCATTATTTATGGGAATGTGCCCACAAGTCACTCAATACGTTTTCTGTAGGACTTTTGGTACCAGCTCAGCAGGCAGTGTATCATACCTAGCTCCTTCACAAGGAGAGGAGCATCTCAACTAAAATAGCTGTTGCAATATCAGTCTAAGATAAGAGTAAGCATGTCTGGCCTATTCTCCTTTTAATGCAACTATCGAACTGTTATGTCGCTATATTGCACCTTGATGTAAGAAAGCTACCATACCAAGTTACTATTCTGTTTTAGATTAAGATAGAAGTGCTTTCCCCCAATCCTTCTGATGATGGGAAGGATGTATAGTAAAGTAAATCCATCATTCTATTTTAGCCTTACATCGAAGACAGTACACACCTTGTTGATATAGGTTCTTCCTTGAACCATCTGTCTACAACAGAAACCTAGCCCTATCACTTGAATTTCAGGTCATAGGAGGTGGATTGGAATCAACATTCATGCTCCTCCAAAGGACTGAGTGTATAATATCCTGTGATTTTAAACCAGCCAGTTTGGTTAAGGACTGCATCCCACCTATGGAAAAGCCTTCTATTGATGGACTAAGATTTCTATCTGCATAGAAACAAATCACAAATTTTTAAAGTAATTTGCATTTTTCCTGGCAATACATACACGAGTCTTTTCAGTTATATTTCTCTTCTTATCCACCCCACAAGCCCTAAGTGAAGAACAGAGTGTCTACTCGCTGAGCCATCAGGTGGAGTGTGAGGTATCCCTGCTACCCTCCAGTAATTACTGACGCCTCATTATTGATTTGAACTGCCAAGTTCCAGCTGAAAAACTTCTATTAAAAGTTTGTAATGTTTATAACAAAATTATCTCAATAATCCTCTCCCTCACATCTTACCTTTCATAGTTGTTTGGTGTTGTGAATTTTTATTACATGACAAAAATTCATGACTAGTAGAGGGGTTTGTGAGGGGTTGGCATTGTCTTATGCAATATGACATCAGCTGTTCCAAGGAGACTAAAATTATTGCACAGTACAGTAAAGGCAAAAATGTTCTCTTGCTAGGTCAGGTAACTATTGAGAAACAGATAATAATATTTCTTTAATTGCTTTTAATTGTCTTGATGAATTCTCAAAGCTCACTTTAAATTTCCTTATTGAATTATTTCTAGTCATCATTTTAAATTTTTGAGTAGTTTTTGGATTTATAAAGCAGAAAACATTAGTTCATAGATATCTTGTTTCTTTTTCCAGAAATTCTGAAAACTCGCAGAGATCTCCATTGGATTTGTGTGTAGTTCTGTTTCGTACAAATGCTACTGCTTCTCCTACTGTAGGAGCACTAGTAAAACATTCAAAGCGACAAGTGCGTGGCTTTGTTGGGTGCCATGCAATGCTTGAACCAGGAGCATACATGGCAGTATGCTTAGCATTCAACCACTGGCATACAGGTAAGAATCAAATTGCTTATTACATTTATGAAACTCCCTTGATGTTCATATTGCTACTACTCAAGCTGTGTTGATGTTTACTCCAGAATATAAATTTTCCATTCTCTCCCCCTGCAAAAGGACTTCCTCTCTGGGAACCAAAACACCATCTAACATTTGATAGTAACTAACTAGTCTATGGCACAACCATATACGGTACCACCTGCTTTTCAGTTCATATTGTCCCTGGCATCTTAAGAAATCCTTGTTTCTAAGCTAGTAAATTACAATGTGAGGGGCCTTTTATTATTATTATTATTATTATTATTATTATTGCTAGACTACAACCCTATTTGGAAAAGAAGGATCCTATAAGCCCAGGGGCTCCAACAGGGAAAATAGCTCAGTGAGGAAAGGAAACTTAAGGAAAAATAAAATATTTCAAAAAGAGCAACATCAGATTGGATATCTCCTACACAAACTACAAAAACTTTAACAAAACAAGAGAAAGAGAAACAAGATAGAACTGTGTGCCCGAGTGTACCCTCAAGCAACAGAACTCTAACCCAAGAGAGTGGAAGACCATGGTAAAGAGGCTATGGCACTACCTAAGAATAGAGAACAATGGTTTGATTTTGGAGTGTTCTCTTAAAAGAGCTGCTTGCCATAGCTAAAGAGTCTCTTCTACCATACCAAGAGGAAAGTGGCCACAGTGCAGTAGTTAACCCCTTGGATTTAGAAAAATTGTTTGCTAATCTCAATGTTGTCAGGACTATGAGGTCAGTGGAGGATATGTAATAAATAAGCCAGACTATTCAGTGTGTGTGTGTGTGTGTATAGGCAAAGGGAAAATGAACCGTAACCAGAGAGAAGGATCCAACGTAGTACTGTCTGGCCAGTCAAAAGGCCTCATAACTCTCTAGCGGTAGTATCTCTTTGTATGACAACAGCCAAGATCTCCTGCATGCTTAGAAAATGGGAATTTCCTTCCCATTTTCTTGTCATTCGTAGTCGTGTCCGTCTTGCGGGTATTTTAGTCACCAAATTAATACTGTTTAATCACATTGAACTTTGCTCTGCCATCGGTTTCTTGCAAGCTCAAATTAACATTACTTCACTGATCCTCTGTTCTGGCAATCCACGTGGCACACTAATAAAGTATCAATATTGAATAGAAAGAAGCATGTATATTGCTGTACTTACATCATGCAAAGTTGCTGAAGTAAGAACATTCGAGTTGCATCAACTTTCTCTTTTTTGCAGTGGACAAGATAGACTTGGATTTGGTAAGAATGACGCATTTCACCAACTCTACAGTGTGTGCAAAGGCCTAAAAAATTGCCCAAGAGTCTTATCTTATGTAAATAAGAAGTAAACTCCCTTTGATAAGTAAAGTTTATCATCATGTTAACTTTAGGGTTCTTCAGTTACAGAACAAATCACTAGTATAAAAAGCTTGAACTAGATTGCTCTTGGAGAAATATGTTGCCATCTTCATATCTAGTCTGCTAGGAACAAGGATGCTTGAGACTCCCATTACCCTATCTGAATTTTTGAGTTCATGAATTGTGATTAGATAAAAAAGATGCCATTCTGGTAATTTTCCAGGTCAAACAGGGTCTTATTGGGTCTTTTCAAATTACCTTGCCTGCTGATCAGTTCAGTGGTCCGCTGCTAACACTGTTAAATTTATCAAAACAACATCATCAGGGAATTCTAGGAGCTATGGAAGCGAGAAAAAAGTGTCGGGAAAGAGCTCGGCTGACAAATTTTAAGGCAATTTTGATAATTCTCAAAAATATTTTTGTTGATGGTAAGTACCGTATATACTCGTGTAATGTTCGATTTTTGAAGGCCTATTGTGCAGTTAAAAAAGTAAGGGTCGAACATTACGCGAGATATGTATTTGAAAAAGTAAAAATTTCTGGCCTACCGGTAGGTAAACGCAAGCTAGGCCTACGCGAACATTACCCTAGGCTATGCTACCTACCGGTAGGTAATCGTAGGCTATACTTACACGTATATAAGGTTACATACCGGTAGGTAAACATAGGCTAGGCCTATATATACAGTACTAACCATGTTCATTTAACACCAGGCATATTATTAGCATGGATTTTATTTCCTAAACCATCATAAATAGTTTTTTTCCGCTACGAGTAATGACTTTACCATAACGCAGCAGGTATGAAACTAGCAAACAGTCGGGTTGCGTATGTAATAACGTGATATGGTTAATGAAAAAATTATGCTCATTTTATTTTACTTGGTATGGTATATTAATTGACATTAATAATAAACCGCAAAAAATTTTTTTAATTAAATCCACATTTTTTTTTTCTCCAAGTTCGAACGCTAGTTTCGGTAACTCCAAACATTTTTACGGCTTGAACGTTATTTGTTTCAGCGGATAGCGGCTGCAATAACTTGAAGCTTGAATTTTGCTGTAAATTTTTTATATTTCTTGGTAGACATCTTGATGGGTTATGAGTAAATTCTTATTCATATATATTGTGAGGAAAAAAATGATTAGCATAACGGGTAATTATAATCGCCGTAATTACCTGCAATTACCTGTAATGGTAATTTGTTACTCAAAACGATGAACTAATTTTGTTTGCTACTTGTAGTGTCTGCTTGTTTTTGAAAGCTATTAGGCGGTGATGATAATCGTCTGTTTGCAACTAAAGTGTTCGCTAGAAAATGTACGCTGAATACTCAATTGTTATTGTAAACAGATGTTAGTATTTAGGTGTTGTTCCGATTTGTTTTATACATTTGTTTGTCGCACTTAGGCATAACCCTTACTTTGTTAGTAATTATGGTATGCTGGAGATAAAAGACCTCTAGCCTACTGCCAAAATCAAGACTCGAACATTACATGAGATATATGAGGAATTCATGATTTTGAAGGCAAAATATGGGGGTCGAACATTACACGAAGTCGATCATTACACGAGTGTATACGGTACTTATCCAGAATATTTGGAACATTCTGAATAGTTTTTATTCCATATAATTTTGCAATAGGGGTCAAAATAAGGGTTATGCTGCTGGGCCATCATCATACAAACTTCCTCAATATGATTTAAATTTTTCCTAGCTTTTTGTAAAGTAAATGTATACCAGGCCTAGCTGGCATCCGTAGTTTTGTGCTTATGTGATGGAAAAATTGTATTAATTCACATTGCCCCTTTTGAAAGATATGTCATCTGTTAGTTTACGGCTTTAATCAGTAATCAAAAGTTAAAATTTGGTAACAGCTTTACCTCTTTGCATTGTTTGCTTTTAGTTCAAGGTCATCCAGAGAAAATTGGGAATACTATTTTCTTCATCTTATGTTATCTTGACTATTGGGAAGGTAGAGGTAACCATGTTCAACCTTTCTTGTACCTTTATTATGGCATGAATATTCAATAAAGATTATTTCAGTATAACTAAAGATTCATGTTTTGATTGGCAGTGAGCCCATCTCAATTAGAATTTTACCTTTTATATTTTTCATGGCTACAAGATGCGCTAACATAAGCCTTCCGAATTACTTCCTTGCCTATAGAGGCATAAAGTTTACTGAATCTTATATTCTGTTAAGATACCCTAATGATTAATTAAGGTAAATTTTTTATTTTTTTATTTATTTATTTATTTTTTTTTGCAGTTTCTATGATTTTATAGCCATTACTAGATTTTTTCCTGAGTGCAAGAAAAGTTTTCCGTTAAGTTTATTGAATGTAAACAGAAAAAAAAATATTTGAATACAGATACCTTTTAGTGTGAAGGCTGTTTCCCTTTTGAAACATTTTATAGAACAATCATTGGTCTAACCTTATACATGAATAATTACATTTCTTTAACATTAGCGATTGTGAATAAAAGAAAATCTTTGAATAACTAGAATTAAAGAGAATTTTTCTTTAAATTATCTCATTTACAGGTTTTAGAAGGAATTCTGTTCTTCATCTTGATTTTTTTAGATATGAATAATTACTCTAATCAATGACTAAAGTTGCATTAATCTAGCTTAGGTATCAGTCTAGTTACCACAAAGAATTCTGGATGTGTAAATGCATTTTTCATTGTTGTTAGAAAGAAAAGTTTACTTCATTAAAGGATTTTATTTTGTTGGTTTAAATTTTGGGTAAATTTAAACTATCAACTATTAGTGACTTTTTTTACGTTACAGTACCATTGAGTGTTGTTTGATACAAACAAGTGTTTTGTTGTTACTAAAGAAAGCGTGGTATGACAATGACTTTCATTTCATGAGTTGTCTTGCCTTTGACTGAAGCTATGTTAATAATGTACAGTTACCTTTAAAAAGTAGCATGAACTAAAATACCATGATAGAAAGCATATCAAAATAATGTAGTTTGTTAGTTAACCCTTTTACCCCCAGGCTCTTTGGAAATTTCCAACCCTTAACCCCCAAGGGGTTATTTTTTTCCCAGCACATTTTGCAGTATATTTTTTTTTTTTAGATTGCTTTAACAGCCTTAATTTTTGTCATAGAGAGGTCAGGTTGGTCTCATTTTCTTCGAAAATACCTGAATTTTCTAGAAAATTTATCAAAAATATGAAAATTTTTATAGCTTTTTTTGCAAGGACGTAGCGGTACGTCCATGGGGGTAAAGGGATGGCTTTTGTGAAACGTACCAGTATGTCCTTTGGGGGTAAAAGGGTTAATAATGTACAATTACCCTTAAAAAGTAGCATGAACTAGAATACCATGATAGAAAGCGTATCAAAATAATGTAGTTTGTTAGTTAACTGTAGGTAGGTAATGGTCAGTGAGATGGTAGGTTATGAGTTGACCCACCTCAGGGCACCACACCTTCACAGATTCTCAATCTTTGTGCCTGTTTTTGTCACCTAACCCCCACAGATTTCAAGGCCCAACTATAATTGAATTTCATCAGTTATTTTATGATTAGATTGGAGGCATCTTGTTCAGAAAATACCTTTATTTCGACAATCTAGTTACACCAGTTCCAGCATGAAGTCTGATGTCTCATAAAAATTAGTCACCTTGAGAGACTAGACCTTGGCAGATCTAGGAAAATTCCTAGTCGGAAAATTGCCAGTCGGAAAAAAGCCAGTGGGGAAAATTGCCAGTCGGAAAAAAGCCAGTGTGGAAAATTGCCAGCTGGAACATTGCCATTGTCTTGTGAGAAATTTGTAAATGTTTATTGGGCTTAAACTACTATTAATTAACATGATATTTCTTTTAGACCATTTTCTTTTTGTTATTGATCATTTATTCCAAAAATACCACTTTTCACTTTATAAATGTTTGTTCAGGTCTAAACTTAGCAGATGAAGATATTCCAGAAGAATTTCTTTCTTATTTTGAATTAACATACATTGGTGTTATGAGAGGAAGGGGTAACAATAGGAGGAGGTCATTGCCGTTGTTCCCAATAACCATGTAGAATGTTCATTCAAGAGTGGAGTGTTGCATGCCACCGACCTACAAGAGCATTGAAGGATTCAACAATGCTTTTTCCAAAAATGTTGTCCTATGTCATCCAAATATATGGAAATGTATGTTATTTTTGGAGGAAATTTTAGTCAAAACAAAAATATTGCATTTTGAATGAGGAGATGGGACTCATAATTCAATAGAATACTAAAATGTCAGTGATATAATAAAGAGGACTGTTGAGCTATATGATGAAGACGACAAAATCAAGTTTCTTCGATCTATTGCTTATAATCTCCACTCATTCTAAACATTTTTTTTCCTTCATTTATATTATAATGACATGTGTTTTATAAATCTATTTTCTATAGCAAACATTAATGTTGATTAATAAAGCTTTTGCTTTAGATTTTTAAGCTTATGCTTTTAATTATTTTTTCATTTATATTATAATGAAAAGTTTTAATGAATCCATTTATTATACCAAAAATTAATATTGATCAATAAAGTTTTTGCTTTAGATTTAAAAACTTTCTATTTCCTGAAATGCTCATTTATACTAAAACTAATATTTCCTTTTTTCATGATTACAAAACAGAACGTAGAGAGGAGAGGTCCCCTTTTTCAATATTAATCTTACCCGATAATCATGTAGCTGTCAACTCTGTTGCCGACAGAAATCTACGGTCGGGATACGCCAGCGATCGCTATACAGGTGGGGGTGAACACAACAGCGCCATCTGTGGTCAGGTACTCCAGTACTTCTTGTCAACACCACCTCAATTTTTCCTCTGTCGTGCCTCCGGCTAGACCTACATGGATACGCTGTTGATTCTGGAGTTATTGCTCACGATTTGGTGATGTATTTGCTCTAGAGTTTAGCCTTCGCTATTCAGGAAGCTTTATCATTAGCTTAGCAAGTTTTTGGAATTAATTTGATTTAATTTTTTATTTAATTTTGGTGACGAAGAGAGTATGAACTCTCTTTCACTTTTAATGGCCGACCCTTCCCTTAGACGGAAGTGTTGGTGTCGAAGAGAGTATAGACTCTCTTTCTTAATTTTGCTTAACAAAAGTTATAGATTTATTTTATATCTCTCCGCCTTTTATAGGCCTCTTCGATTAACTTCCTTTTATTATAAACTTATTAAAATTAATTTTTATATTTGTTTATATTCGACCTTTCCTAATAGTAGGCGGTCTTTTCTTGGAACCGAAGTTAATTAACATTGAGCCCGTCATTTCGTTTTTACCTGTTAACATATTATGCTATTTTAATGTTTTTGAAAGAATTTCTTTGATAGTCTCGTACTGTTTTCAAAGTTGAACTAACGTTTTGTTTTGTCTCTGCAGTTGTTGACGTTCAGAACGTTCAACTTGCGCTCTATCGTTACGATAGAGAGAGAGTATTCACGGTGTCACGTTGCAGTAAGAGTAAACCGATTCTAGCGTTTTGTTCATTCTTTCTTAGCTTAAATGGTTTTGATTCTAATAAAGGAACTTTTTATTTGGGAAATCTTTCAGTTTTTTTCCTTTAACAATAATATGTTTTAACGATATATATAATTGGGCTCATCTCTCAGGTTCTAAGTCAAGAGAGAGAGAGAGAGAGATAGAGACGGAGGGAGAGAGAGGAGGATAAACGTTTCGTTCAAGCGGGTAACGTTGTTATCGTTTTTGCTCTTCTCCCTAGTCTCTTTAGGGGAAGAAGGTAAACGTTTCTAGAGTTTTATTCTTGTTCCCAGGCTTTATGCGGTGAGAGATTTTAAACGTAGTTTATTTGATCTAGTTTAGTCTCTTTTCCAGCCACTGAATTATTTATCTTTCATTATGTTTTTCTGTTACATTGTAATACTGTTTTCGCAATTACTAACTTTTAATGAAGGATAGAATTGCGTGTTTCAGGTACAAACCACTTAAAGTTTCGAGTTCAGTGAAATAAGTGCAAACAGAAAATCAAAAGTGATAAAGTGATAAGCGCAAAGTGTTACAGTGTTGCGTTCGAGGGTTCGTCTGTTCGTGCCAGTTGTTCGCCTAGTCTGGGACCTCTTACAAGCTCCCAAGCCAGGGGAGAAGTAACGTCGAAGGACTTATGGGTTCATCAGGCCTTGATCGACGAACAGACGTTTCCCTCCGTGGTTTCGGGTGTAACCAGCTCACGTAGCCGACGTGATCACCCCACCCACACAAAGACGAGAGAGCCCATTATTCCTCGTCTGCGGAAGAGGTTTCTCGCAGAAACCATGGACCAAATCTTGCAGCTTTTAAGTGCAAGTCGGTCCCTTCCGCGCAAGTCCAACTCCTAGGTGGAGCCATTACCACTGGGTCAGTTCGGACTTGCTGCAGTACGACAACTGCACACCTCCCAGAGAGGCAAGGTGGTACCGCAACAGGCAGTAACTCCGTTTGTTGCCGCACCAGCTGTTTTAGACCCTCAGTCTCAATGGACAGTAGCTCCGTTTGTTGTTGTCTTTCTTAGACTCTAGTGGTCTATGCTGCAGACAATGCAGTCTCAGCTTGCGGTGTTGATGAAGGAGTTTCAGGCAGAGAAGGTTAACACACCTCCTCCTGCGAGCGCTCCTCCACCTCTGCGCAGTCCACCCTGCCAGACGTATGATGTTGAGGCTCCTCCTGCCTCCATGCGTGAGCTGCCGCATTGGGAGTTGCCAGGTACCAGCGCTATGCAGCAACCTCCACTTTCCTTGAGGCAGGAGCCTCTTGCTATGCGGCAACCTCCTCAACCCTTGAGGCAGGAGCCTTAACTCTTGAGGCAAGAGCCTCAACTCTTGAGGCAAGAACCTCAACTCTTGAGGCAAGAACCTCAACTCTTGAGGCAAGAGCCTCAACTCTTGAGGCAAGAGCCTCAACTCACCTCCTCTTCCCTTGAGGCAGGAGCCTCATGCGTTGCGGCAACCTCCTCAACCCTTGAGGCAGGAGCCTCAACTCTTGAGGCAAGAGCCTCAACTCTTGAGGCAAGAACCTCAACTCTTGAGGCAAGAGCCTCAACTCTTGAGGCAAGAACCTCAACTCTTGAGGCAAGAGCCTCAACTCTTGAGGCAAGAGCCTCAACTCTTGAGGCAAGAACCTCAACTCTTGAGGCAAGAGCCTCAACTCACCTCCTCTTCCCTTGAGGCAGGAGCCTCATGCGTTGCGGCAACCTCCTCCATCCTTGAGGCAGCAGCCTCATGCGTTGCAGCAACCTCCACCATCCTTGAGGCAGCAGCCTCAGGCTATGCGGCATCCTCCTCAACCCATGAGGCAGGAGCCTAATGCTATGAGGAGCCTCATGCTATGCGGCATCCTCCTCAACCCATGAGGCAGGGACCTCATGCTATGAGGAGCCTCATGCTATGCGGCATCCTCCTCAACCCATGAGGCAGGAGCCTCATGCTATGCGGCAACCTCCTCTACCCATGAGGCAGGAGCCTCATGCTATGCGGCATCCTCCTCAACCCATGAGGCAGGAGCCTCATGCTATGCGGCATCCTCCTCAACCCATGAGGCAGGAGTCTCATGCTATGAGGAGCCTCATGCTATGCGGCATCCTCCTCAAACCATGAGGCAGGAGCCTCATGCTATGCGGCAACCGCCTCAACCCATGAGGCAGGAGCCTCATACTATGCGGCATCCTCCTCAACGCATGCGGCATGAGCCTCATCCCTTGCAGCATGAGCCTCATCCCATGCAGCATGAGCCTCATACCATGCAGCATGAGCCTCATCCCATGCAGCATGAGCCTCTTCCCATGCAGCATGAGCCTCTTCCCATGCAGCATAAGCCGCACGCCATGCAACATGCTCTGCTTACCTTACAGCATGCTCTACATACAGCATGCTCTGCATACAGCATGCTCTGCATACCTTACCGCATGCTCCTCAGTCACACATCTTTGGTTGTTGCCAACTCACTAGACTGTCAAGCAGTTTCATAACGTTGCCTTCTAGTCTGCTGCTTTTGCACCAGTGAAACCCTCACTGAGAGAACTTAGCTTTTCTCGGATATGGTTCCTGTAGATGAGAAAGTGCTATTCTCCCTCCTTCTGATATTCCCTTGAGGACTCTGTCATTTGGAGAGGAGCCTTTAGCTGCTTAGCCTCCTATGGACTTTTATTTAAGCATAACATGCTTCCAGGGAGGGTAATGGTTCCACTTCAGTCGCTAACCCCGTCTGTTACCACACCTGTTCCCATAGACTTTGAGCTTTGTTGCAAGACATGCAGTCCAAGCTTAGTCCTTGTTAGAGGATTTTTTTGTTTACGGAGTCAGTGTGTCACTGGGAAGACGTTCAACAACCAGCAGAAGTGACTTGTTGTGACGCAGTGCGGCAACCTCAGCAACCCGATAAGGAGTTGTCTGTACGACCCAGACAGTCTAGACAGCTTCGGGTTGTCGCTGTACTTCCTCGCTTCCCCATGGTTGACAGTTCACAGACTGTGCAGCAGTACCATGATCTTGTGTCCGGCTCCGTCAGACGACTAGCTTTTAAGAGCTCCCACAAGTCGTCGCTGTCTGGAGATTCTCAGATGGACTATGGATCTGACCAAGGAACTGGGCCTCCTGGTCAATTTTGAGGAGTCCCAGCTCGTCCCATCCCAGACCATTGTCTACCTGGGTATGGATCTTCAGAGTCGAGCTTTTCGGGCTTTTCCGTCGGCCCCAAGGATCTACTAAGCCCTAGAATGCATCCAGAGCATGCTGAGAAGGAACCGATGCTCAGTCAGGTAGTGGATGAGTCTAACAGGGACACTTTCATCGCTGGCCCTGTTCATCGAGTTAGGGAGACGCCACCTCCTCCCCCTTCAGTATCATCTAGCGGCTCACTGGATAAAGGACATGACGCTAGAGACGGTCTCAGTTCCTGTTTCCGAAGAGAGGAGGTCTACTCTCACGTGGTGAAAGAACAGCTTTCTTCTTAAGGAAGTCTACCTTTGGCTGTTCAGAAACCCGACCGCCGTCTCTTCTCTGACGCATCAGACACGGGCTGGGGTGCGACTTTGGACGGACAGGAATGCTCGGGAACATGGAATCAGGAGCTAAGGACACTTCACATCTATTGCAAGGAGCTGTTGGCAGTTCATCTGGCCTTGATAAACTTCAAGTCCCTCCAGCTTACAAGGTGGTGGAGGTGGACTCTGACAACACCACAGCCTTGGCTTACATCTCCAAGCAGGGAGGGACTCATTCGTGGAAGTTGTTCTAGATCGCAAGGGACCTCCTCATCTGGTCAAAAGATCGAAAGCTCACGCTGGTAACGAGGTTCATTCAGGGCGATATGAATGTCATGGCAGATCGCCTTAGCCGGAAGGGTCAGGTCATCCCCACAGAGTGGACCCTTCACAAGAATGTTTGTAGCAGACTTTGGGCCCTGTGGGGTCAGCCAACCATAGATCTGTTCGCTACCTCGATAACCTAGAGGCTCCCGTTGTATTGTTCTCCGATTCCAGACCCAGCAGCAGTTCACGTGGATGCTTTTCTGCTGGATTAGTCCCATCTCGACCTGTATGCATTCCCGCCGTTCAAGATTGTCAACAGGGTACTTCAGATGTTCGCCTCTCGCAAAGGGACACAGCTGACGTTGGTTGGCTCCGCTCTGGCCCGCGAGAGAATGGTTCATAGAGGTACTGCAATGGCTGGTCGACATTCCCAGGACTCTTCCTCTAGGAGTGGACCTTTTACGTCTACCTCATGTAAAGAAGGTACACCCAAACCTCCACGCTCTTCGTCTGACTGCCTTCAGACTTTCGAAAGACTCTCAAGGGCTAGGGGCTTTTCGAAGGAGGCAGCCAGAGCGATTGCCAGAGCAAGGAGGACATCCACTCTCAGAGTCTATCAGTCTAAAGGGGAAGTCTTCCGAAGCTGGTACAAGGCCAATGCAGTTTCCTCAACCAGTACCACTGTAACCCAGATTGCTGACTTCCTGTTACATCTAAGGAACGTAAGATCCCTTTCAGCTCCTACGATTAAGGGTTACAGAAGTATGTTGGCAGCGGTTTTCCGCCACACAGGCTTGGATCTTTCCACCAACAAAGATCTACAGGACCTCCTTAGGTCTTTTGAGACCTCAAATGAACGTCAGTTGTCCACTCCAGGCTGGAATCTAGACGTGGTCCTAAGGTTCCTTATGTCATCAAGATTTGAACCTCTCCTATCAGCCTCTTTTAAGGACCTCACATTAAAAACTCTTTTCCTCGTGTGCTTCACAACAGCTAAAAGAGTAAGTGAGATCCACGCCTTCAGCAGGAACATAGTTTTCACATCTGAAACGGCTACATGTTCCTTGCAGCTCGGTTTTTTGCTAAACGAGCTTCCTTCACGTCCTTGGCCTAAGTCGTTCGAGATCCCAAGCCTGTCCAACTTGGTGGGGGACGAACTGGAGAGAGTACTTTGCCCAGTTAGAGCTCTTAGGTACTATCTAAAAAGGTCATAACCTTTACGAGGACAATCAGAAGCCTTATGGTGTGATATCAAGAAGCCTTCTCTTCCAAGGTCTAAGAACTCAGTTTCTTACCTATTCAGGCTCCTGATTAGGGAAGCACATTCTCATCTGAAGGAAGAAGACCTTGCTTTGCTGAAGGTAAGGACACATGAAGTGAGAGCTGTGGCTACTTCAGTGGCCTTCAAACAGAACCGTTCTCTGCAGAGTGTTATGGATGCAACCTATTGGAGAAGCAAGTCAGTGTTCGCATCATTCTATCTCAAAGATGTCCAGTCTCTTTACGAGAACTGCTACACCCTGGGACCATTCGTAGCAACGAATGCAGTAGTAGGCGGGGGCTCAGCCACTACATTCCCATAATCCCATAACCCTTTTAACCTTTCTCTTGAATACTTTTTATGGGTTGTACGGTCAGCTAAGAAGCCTTCCACATCCTTGTTGATTTGGCGGGTGGTCAATTCTTTCTTGAGAAGCGCCGAGGTTAAAGGTTGTGATGAGGTCCTTTAGTATGGGTTGCAGCCCTTTATACTTCAGCACCTAAGAGTCGTTCAGCATCCTAAGAGGACCGCTACGCTCAGTAAGGAAGACGTACTTAATAAAGGCAGAGTAATGGTTCAAGTCGTCTTCCTTACCAGGTACTTATTTATTTTGTTATTTTTGAATAACTAATAAAATAAAATACGGGATACTTAGCTTCTTTGTTAACATGTATGCTGGTCTCCACCCACCACCCTGGGTGTGAATCAGCTACATGATTATCGGGTAAGATTAATATTGAAAAATTTTATTTTCAATATTAAACTTACCCGATAATCATGTAGCTGTCAACTCCGTTGCCCGACAGAATTCTACGGGAGGGATACGCCAGCTATCACTATACTAGAAGGGGGTGTACTCACAAGCGCCACCTGTGGCCAGGTACTACAGTACTTGTTGTTGACGCCACCTCACTTTTTCCTCTGTCGTGCTTCCGGCAAGACGTTCTTGGATACGCTTATGATTTTGGAGTATTGTTCACGGTTTGGTGAAGTATTTCTCTAAAATTTGCAGCTATTCGCTATACTAGAAACTTCTATATTAGCTTAGTTAGCTTTTGGAATTAATTTTATTATGGTGACGAAGAGAGTATGAACTCTCTTTCACCTTTATATGGCCGACCCTTCCCTTAGACGGAAGTGTTGGTGTCTTAGAGAGTATAGACTCTCTTTCTTAATTTTGCTTAACAAAAGTTATAGATTTATTTTATATCTCTCCGCCTTTTATAGGCCTCTTCGATTAACTTCCTATTATTATAAAATTATTAAAATTAATTTTTATATATTCGACCTTTCCTAATGGTAGGCGGTCTTTTCTTGTACCGAAGTTAATTTACATTGAGCCCGTCATTTCGGTTTTACCTGTTAACATATTATGCTATTTTAATGTTTTTGAAAGAATTTCTTTGATAGTCTCGTACTGTTTTCAAAGTTGAACTAACGTTTTGTTTTGTCTCTGCAGTTGTTGACGTTTCAGAACGTTCAACTTGCGCTCTATCGTTACGATAGAGAGAGAATTTTCACGGTGTCACGTTGCAGTAAGAGTAACCGTGTCTAGCGTTTTGTTCATTCTTTCTTAACTTAATGGTTTTAATTCTACAAAGGAACTTTTCATTTTGGGAAATTTTTTCCTTTAACAATAATATGTTTTAACGATATATATGATTGGGCTCTTCTCTCAGGTTCTAAGTCAAGAGAGAGAGAGAGAGAGAGATAGAGACGGAGGGAGAAAGAGGAGGATAAACGTTTCGTTCAAGCGAGTAACGTTGTTATCGTTTTTGCTCTTCTCCCTAGTCTCTTTAGGGGAAGAAGGTAAACGTTTCTAGAGTTTTTCTTGTTCTCATGCTTTATGCGGTGAGAGATTTTAAACGTAGTTTATTTGATCTAGTGTTTAGTCTCTTTCCAGCCACTGAATTATTTATCTTTCATTAGATTTTTCTGTTACATTGTAATTCTGTTTTCGCAATTACTAACTTTTGAGAAAGGATAGAATTGCGTGTTTCAGGTACAAACCACTTAAAGTTTCGAGTTCAGTGAAATAAGTGCAAACAGAAAATCAAAGTGATAAGTGATTAGCGCAAAGTGTGTCAGTGTTGTGCGTGAGGGTACTTCTGTGCGTGTCAGTCGTCCTCCCAGTCCGGGACCTCTTGCAAGCTCCCAAGCCCAGGGGAGAAGCAATGTCGAAGGGCAAAAGGGTTCGGCAGGCCTTGATCGGCGCACAGAAGTATCCTCGGTGGTTGCGGGCGTGTCTTAAGAGACCGTCACTCCCACCCGCAGACGATTGAGCCCTTATTTTGCTCGTCTGCAGAAGAAATTTCGGGGAGAAAACGCTGGTCTCAGGTCTCAAGACCTCTTAAACGTAAAGTCCAGACCTATGCCAGACGTACGAAGTTAGAGTTCAACAACCCGGATGCAGTCATTGGGTTAGCTCTGACTCTCCTCAGTCTCAGGTGACTGCACTCCGCCTAAGAGGAGTAAGGTTCTGCCACAACAGATCTCTGCTGTTAAGGCTTTACCTCAGCAGACCTTAGTGTCTGCCGACCCCAAGTTGACTCTACTGCAGTCCATGCAGTCACAACTTTCAGTCTTGATGCGTGAGTGTCGGGCTGAGAAGGTTGCGCCTCCGCCTCCGCCTGCACTCGCTCCGCCTGCGCTCGCTCCGCCTGACCGCAGTACCGCCTGCCAGGCGTACGATGTTGAGCCACGTTCTGAGTTTACTGTTCCCAGTGGTGTACAGCTCCCTCCGCCTTCCTTAAGGCAACCTCAGCAATGGGATCAGGAGGCTTATACCGCTCTTCCTCCGCTTCCACTTGCTGCTCCACCATTGATGCAACTCTCGGTTGAGGTACAACAACCTCTCCCATCCATGAGTCAGTCTCCTCAGCTCTCGCTGCAGCGAGCTCAACCCTCCTCAAGGCAAGCACAACACCTTAGCCTTGCGCCTCAGGAACCTAAACTCGTTCCTCAGGAACTTGCTACTGCGCATCCGCCAACCACTCAGCAAGCGCAACCCTTGAGGCAGCAACCTCATGCTATGAGTCAGCCACCTCAACGCATGCATCTGCCACTTTCTCCTCAACTTGAGAAATAACAAATGACAATAATAACACCTCATTACTTTCATACTTGCATTTGTAATCATATACATGTATGCCTACACAAACATTATGATAATGGAGGTTATTTGTCTTACTTATATAAAAATATATATGTATTCCTTGCAATATATTTTTAACAATATCGCAAAATATGGCAAAATATCTTCAAAACAAAAATGAATCATGAGTTATGAAGGTAAGGTAAATATTATGTTGATATTAAAACCCCATGCAAGCATGCATGAAGCACTCTAGCACTGGTCATGGAATTTCTGAGAAATGTTAAACGCCATGCAACACGCTCTGCTTACCTTACAGCATGCTCTACATACAGCATGCTCTGCATACAGCATGCTCTGCATACAGCATGCTCTGCATACAACATGCTCTGCATACAGCATGCTCTGCATTCAGCATGCTCTGCATACAACATGCTCTACATACAGCATGCTCTGCATACAACATGCTCTGCATACAGCATGCTCTGCATTCAGCATGCTCTGCATACAACATGCTCTGCATACAGCATGCTCTGCATACAACATGCTCTACATACAGCATGCTCTGCATACAGCATGCTCTGCATACAACATGCTCTGCATACCTTACCGCATGCTTCTCAGTCATACATCTTTGGTTGTTGCCAACTCACTAGACTGTCAAGCAGTTTCATAATGTTGCCTTCTAGTCTGCTGCTTTTGCACCATTGAAACCCTCACTGAGAGAACTTAACTTTTCTCGGATATGGTCCCTGTAGATGAGAAAGTGCTTTTCTCCCTCCTTCTGATATTCCCTTGAGGACTCTGTCATTTGGAGAGGAGCCTTTAGCTGCGTAGCCTCCTATGGACTTTTATTTAAGCATAACATGCTTCCAGGGAAGGTAATGGTTCCATTTCAGTCACTAACCCCGTCTGTTACCACACCTGCTCCCATAGACCTTGAGCTGTGTTGCAAGACATACAGTCCAAGCTTAGTCCTTGTTAAAGGATTTTTTGTTTACGGAGTCAGTGTGTCACTGGGAAGACGTTCAACAACCAGCAGAAGTGACTTGTTGTGACGCAGTGCGGCAACCTCAGCAACCCGATAAGGAGTTGTCTGTACGACCCAGACAGTCTAGACAGCTTCGGGTTGTCACTGTACTTCCTCGCTTCCCCATGGTTGACAGTTCACAGACTGTGCAGCAGTACCATGATCTTGTGTCCGGCTCCGTCAGACGACTGGCTTTTAAGAGCTCCCACAAGTCGTCGCTGTCTGGAGATTCTCAGATGGACTATGGATCTGACCAAGGAACTGGGCCTCCTGGTCAATTTTGAGGAGTCTCAGCTCATCCCATCCCAGACCATTGTCTCCCTGGGTATGGATCTTCAGAGTCGAGCTTTTCGGGCTTTTCCGTCGGCCCCAAGGATCTTCCAAGCCCTAGAATGCATCCAGAGCATGCTGAGAAGGAACCGATGCTCAGTCAGGTAGTGGATGAGTCTAACAGGGACACTTTCATCGCTGGCCCTGTTCATCGTGTTAGGGAGAATCCACCTCCCCCCCTTCAGTATCATCTAGCTGCTCACTGGATAAAGGACATGACGCTAGAGACGGTCTCAGTTCCTGTTTCCGAAGAGAGGAGGTCTTCTCTCGCGTGTTGTAAGAACAGCTTTCTTCTCAAGGAAGCCTACCTTTGGCTGTTCAGAAACCCGACCGCCGTCTCCTCTCGGACACATCAGACACGGGCTGGGGTGCGACTTTGGACGGACAGGAATGATCGAGAACATGGAATCAGGAGCAAAGGACACTTCACATCAATTGCAGGAGTTGTTGGCGGTTCTTCTGGCCTTGATAAACTTCAAGTCCCTCCAGCTTAACAAAGTGGTGGAGGTGGACTCTGACAACACCACAGCCCTGGCTTACACCTTCAAGCAGGGAGGGACTCTTTCGTGAAGTTGTTCTAGATCGCAAGGGACCTCCTCATCTGGTCTAAAGATCGAAAGCTCACGCTGGTAACGAGGTTCATTCAGGGCGGTATGAATGTCATGGCAGATCACCTCAGCCGGAAGGGTCAGGTCATCCCCACAGAGTGGACCCTTCACAAGAATGTTTGCAGCAGACTTTGGGCCCTGTGGGGTCAGCCAACCATAGATCTGTTCGCTACCTCGATAACCTAGAGACTCCTATTGTATTGTTCTCCGATTCCAGACCCAGCAGCAGTTCACGTGGATGCTTTTCTGCTGGATTGGTTCCATCTCGACCTGTATGCATTCCCGCCGTTCAAGATTGTCAACAGGGTACTTCAGAAGTTCTCCTCTCGCAAAGGGACACGGCTGACGTTGGTTGGCTCCGCTCTGGCCCGCGAGAGAATGGTTCTTAGAGGTACTGCAATGGCTGGTCGACATTCCCAGGACTCTTCCTCTAGGAGTGAACCTTCTACGTCTACCTCACGTAAAGAAGGTACACCCGAACCTCCACGCTCTTCGTCTGACTGCCTGCAGACTTTCGAAAGACTCTCAAGAGCTAGGGGCTTTTCGAAGGAGGCAGCCAGAGCGATTGCCAAAGCAAGGAGAACTTCCACTCTCAGAATCTATCAGTCTCAAAGGGAAGTCTTCCGTAGCTGGTACAAGACCAATGCAGTTTCCTCAACCAGTACCACTGTAACCCAGATTGCTGACTTCCTGTTATATCTAAGGAAAGTAAGATCCCTTTCAGCTCCTACGATCAAGGGTTACAGAAGTATGTTGGCAGCGGTTTTCCGCCACAGAGGCTTGGATCTTTCCACCAACGAAGATCTACAGGACCTCCCTAGGTCTTTTGAGACCTCAAAGGAACGTCGGTTGTCCACTCCAGGCTGGAATCTAGACGTGGTCCTAAGGTTCCTTATGTCATCAAGATTTGAACCTCTCCAATCAGCCTCTTTTTAGGACCTCACATTAAAAACTCTTTTCCTCGTGTGCTTGACAACAGCTAAAAGAGTAAGTGAGATCCACGCCTTCAGCAGGATCATTGTTTTCACATCTGAAACGGCTACATGTTCCTTGCAGCTCGGTTTTTGCTAAACGAGCTTCCTTCACGTCCTTGGCCTAAGTCGTTCGAGATCCCAAGCCTGTCCAACTTGGTGGGGAATGAACTGGAGAGAGTACTTTGCCCAGTTAGAGCTCTTAGGTACTATCTAATAAGGTCTTAACCTTTACAAGGACAATCAGAAGCCTTATAGTGTGCTATCAAGAAACCTTCTTTTCCAAGTTCTAAGAACTCAGTTTCTTACTATTCAGGCTTCTGATTAGAGAAACACATTCTCATCTGAAGGAAGAAGACCTTGCTTTGCTGAAGGTAAGGACACATGAAGTGGGAGCTGTGGCTACTTCAGTGGCCTTCAAACAGAGCCATTCTCTGCAGAGTGTTATGGATGCAACCTATTGGAGAAGCAAGTCAGTGTTCGCATCATTCTATCTCAAAGATGTCCAGTCTCTTTACGAGTACTGCTACACCCTGGGACCATTCGTAGCAACGAATGCAGTAGTAGGCGAGGGCTCAGCCACTACATTCCCATAATCCCATAACCTTTTAACCTTTCTCTTGAATACTTTTTATGGGTTGTACGGTCGGCTAAGAAGCCTTCCACATCCTTGTTGATTTGGCGGGTGGTCAATTCTTTCTTGAGAAGCGCCGAGGTTAAAGGTTGTGATGAGGTCCTTTAGTATGGGTTGCAGCCCTGTATACTTTAGCACCTTTGAGTTGATTCAGCCTTCCAAGAGGAACGCTGCGCTCAGTAAGGAAGACGATCTTATTAAAGGCAGAGTAACGGTTCAAGTCGACTTTCTTACCAGGTACTTATTATTTCATTGTTATTGTGGATAACTGATTATATGAAATACGGGATACTTAGCTATCCTTTAGTCTTGTACACTGGTTTTTCACCCACCCCCCTGGGTGTGAATCAGCTACATGATTATCGGGTAAGTTTAATATTGAAAAATGTTATTTTCATTAGTAAAATAAATTTTTGAATATACTTACCCGATAATCATGATTTAATTGACCCACCCTTCCTCCCCATAGAGAACCAGTGGACCGAGGAAAAAGTGAGGTGGCGTCAACAACAAGTACTGTAGTACCTGGCCACAGGTGGCGCTTGTGAGTACACCCCCTTCTAGTATAGTGATAGCTGGCGTATCCCTCCCGTAGAATTCTGTCGGGCAACGGAGTTGACAGCTACATGATTATCGGGTAAGTATATTCAAAAATTTATTTTACTAATGAAAATAACATTTTTCATTAGTAAAATAAATTTTTGAATATACTTACCCGATAATCATGATTTAATTGACCCACCCTTCCTCCCCATAGAGAACCAGTGGACCGAGGAAAAAATTGAGGTGGTGTTGACAAGAAGTACTGGAGTACCTGACCACAGATGGCGCTGTTGTGTTCACCCCCACCTGTATAGCGATCGCTGGCGTATCCCGACCGTAGATTTCTGTCGGCAATAGAGTTGACAGCTACATGATTATCGGGTAAGTATATTAAAAAATTTATTTTACTAATGAAAATAACATTTTTTATTTCTTTTGTTTGATGTCGGCTACCCACCAAAATTGGGGGAAGTGCCTTGGTATGTGTATGTATGTATGTATGTACAAAACAGAAAAGTGAATGACTGTTTAGTCAAAACAAAAATATTACATTTTGAACGAGGAGATGAAATCATAATTAGAAAAAATACTAAAATTTCAATTTGAATTTTTTTCATGATTACAAAACAAAAAGTGAATGACTGGTAATTTTCTCCATGGCAATTTTTCCCACTGTCAATTTCCTGGCTGGCAATTTTCCGACTGGCAATTTTCCAACTGGTAATTTTCCGTGCACGGACCTTGGCTATAGTTTAAGCTATAAATTGTTATTAATATTAGATTGACCTCTTGGGTTTAGGTTAGGTTTGGCAATGGGTTGTGAAGGACTTAAATTACCATTAATAAGGTAGAATTCACTGGACATCTGAATGTTAACAATATGAACATTAGGTAAGTATAGAAATATAAAATTTTATTATTAAAATTCTGATATTTGTTAATAATCAGTGATGTTAAGGCACTATTTAAGTAATTTTAGCAATGTTCCTATTTTGGAAGTTTTATGTGAGAGTAGAGGTCCCCTTTTTTGTTTTGTTTCATTTGTTGATGTCGGCTACCCCACAAAATTGGGAGAAATGCCTTGGTATATGTATGTATGTATGTGTATTATTGTTGAGATTGCACTACTCTTTTATTTTTTATATACCTATTTCATATTACAGAAAGTTAATAAAAATCAGCTTGTTTAGTGTAAGTACTGTACACCATTTCACATTAATGTGCTACTGTGCTTCTGCATATATTCAAAATAAATTTCTTCATCTTTTCTGTCCGATAGCAGCTGCTCTCTTAGCCAAATCTTATGCTTTGCTGGGTAGGTCTAAATCTTATGCTTTGCTTGGTAGGTCTGGACATTTCTGATGGGTATCCTGGTTACGTCCTGGCTATACACAGTAGTAAAAGGGTAGCGGTGGAACAGATCACAGCTCCCTCGTCTCTCCTGGCAGATGCACTCATCAATCTCTGCTTAGCTAAAGGACAAAGACACGAGGGTCGACAGGGCATGACTGTATACTACCTCACAAAGGTAAGACAGTGTATTAAGGTTTTAATGATTTTGGAACATGTGAATGCTTTTTCTCTTCAATGACATGTGTAAAAGCATCTCTTCAAATCAATTGTACAGTTGGTTTACATTTAGGCTATTGGCCAGTTGGGGGGTACCATGCACCCCTCGCAACATAACCAAATTAGGTTTTTTGGAAAGGTCTAGATCTACTGAACACAAGTATCAGTGTTAACATTGAGAATTTAGGGATGCCGTGCATGTTATGGCCTAAAAGCTAATAGTACCCTAAAATGTAAATTTTACCAATTGGCACGGTTGTGAAAATATGGATGTTAATTTTTTTAGCTAATATATCAGTATAGAAAGTTTGTAATATATCTTCTAATATACCAAATGAAAGTTCTAAATATTCTCCATCAACACATGCCTATCATAGATTTATAGAAGACAAAATAAGGATTTTTATCACCTGTTCAATGTGAATACCCTATCATTTACAATAACCAATCACTAACAAACACTTTCTATGCATTATATATATATTTCATAAATATTATACTGACATCGAACACCCCGTACTTGATGATGAACTTTCATTTAAGCATTTCATATCATTGTCCATTTAAACAGCTATAATTTGATACCAGAATCATGGTTGTCTTGTGTTGTTGTGGAATGAAAAATTTACCATTTGGAAAATTTTCCCTTAACACTCTCCCATTAAAACAAGAATCAAAACAGTAACCATGTACAGGTAATCATCGACTTACGACCGAGATAGGGACAGAGAGACTTGTCATACGTTGATATGGACATATGTCAAACTTAAAAAGGTTTATATCGATTTATTATAGTGCATCATGATTCGGCAATCATGTACAGTGAGTCGTATTTTATCAATATTTTCTTACTATATATCATTATTTCATTTTCTTGTTTCATAGAAAATCATATGCTCTGTCAAAGCATTTCTGTATTCTAATTTTTTATTTCAGAAGCATTTTAACAAATCAAGAATTACTTGATATTTTGTTTACCATTGGTTATGATCAGCTGATCTGAAGGTCCCGCTACCGTATCAAAAGGCATAATTTTTATATAATTTCTTTTTGTTCCGTAACTGGAATACAAACCACGCTGTTTAATTGGGGTATTACTTTCGGTGGAGCTGAAATGACGAGCCATTAATTCTTAACGAGGGTTTACTACCCACACCGCTAGTTAGCAGGGGTAGTGAAGGGTAGCTTGCTACCCGCCCCCCCCTCATACTTTTGTGCTTGAGCTCACTTTGCTCGCGGCTCGGATGGTAGTCGGACGTGTCTGCTCTCATCCTCGCCGTCATTTGGCAGCCATTTAATGCTTTTGTCTTTTTCTTTTTCTAGTTCTCTTTGTGAAGTTGGCCTCTGCGATTATGCGCATCTGCCCTGGGTTTCCCGACCGCCCCTGTGGAACATTCATGTCGGCAGTCGAGACCAATCCTCACGCCCTTTGTCCTTCTTGTAGGGGCCAACGGTGTGATAGCAACAACAGTGTAGTGAGTGTAGGGAGTGGTCTACTTCCCAGTGGGAGAGGTTTTCGCAACGACGGAAGAAGTCCAAACGGGATATTTCTCCTTCGAAGGTTTCTTTGAAAGGAGAAAAACCCAAGGCCTCTTCTTCCGTTGCCCAAACCTCCTCCGAAGCTCCCACTCGGTCAGTCTTTCGAGAGACCGTCGAGTGGTAGCATAGACCGATGTACTGTTTACCAAACTCGGGGCTCGAGAGATAACGTTGCTTCCCCTAGCGAAGCAGCTCCACCTCTCCCCCCTGGAGAGGATATGTCACTAACCCCCCTTTTTCAGCTTTGGTCCTCCTTGGGGCTTACGGGTTCGCCCTCCAAGGAGGTTTTGCCTAACTACATCCGATTGGGTGCCACTGTCAAGCAATCGCCGTCACCGACAGAGGTTGATCCTCTGTCTCTTGTCGACATTGTGGTGTCAGAGGTATCCAATGCGGTATCACCCATCACTTCTGCCTCTTCAAACCCTACGATAGCTGACGGCTTAGTTTCTCCAGTCTCTGTTCAGCCTACGAGGGAGAAACTAAGTCCAACGTCAGTCTCTCCTGCTAGTGTTTCTTTCCCTCGGGGGAGTTCACTTATAGAGACTCCTCTTCGGAGGACCGCAGAAGGTCAGCTCGCTGACCCTATGGCCCCCAGAGGGCGCATTCGTCGCAAGGCTCGCCTTCCTCTTCGCCAAAGAGGCCTTCCTTCACCTGCGGTGAGGAGGCGCCTCTTCGGTGCAACATCTTCGATACATTCCCCCGCAGAGGAGCCTCGACAACAATCACCGATCACTGTTCCTGCATTGGTCCTGAACTTTTCTGCAAATCGTTCGCGATCTCCTTCGGTGGAAGGTCGTCCTTTTAAAGGACACGTCGACCTTCCACCTGACAGACCTGCCGACCTGCCGTGACCCTTCCTGCACAAACCTAACAAGGTTTCATCTGAGGTCACTAAGACGTGCCTCCCAGATACACGCTATGCGCCAATAAAACCTGACGAACGCGCTCTAGTAGCTTGTAAGGACCCATCAATAAACCCTAACACAGGGCATCAAGGGCGTATGCGCCAACACGCACATACGTCCCAACAGGAGCACAGCTCCACTACGCGCTATGCACGCCCTCACGCACATACACGCCCACGTTCTCCTGCGCGCCAGGCCTTGCCTGAGCCTAAGCCTACGCGCCCACGCCCAGCTGCGGGCCAACTCTCACCTGGGCGCCGTCAACCTCCTGCGTGCCAGCGCTCTTCCACGCACCAACGCTCCCGCCAACGATCTACTGATCTGGGCACTACTGTGAAGTCAACTAAACTGACTTCTCCCACGCGCCAGCTAATAACATTGCGCCAGTGCTCGCCATCGCGCCAGCCTTCTCCCGCACGCATCCGCGAGGATACGCGCGCGCACTCGCCTATCCTCTCATACGGATTCACGCCCACATTCTGTCGCGTGCCCACAAGCATCACAGGCTTCAACTGCGCACGCGCGCGCCCTACGACTGGTACAGGCATGCGCGAACTTTCGCCCCTGCACGTAGCGCCTAGATCCTGCGCGACCGCGCGCATGTGCGCGTCTTTCAGGGCGAATGCTGCCTCGTCTTTCAGGACTAATGCAGCCTCGTCTTTCAGGACTAATGCAGCCTCGTCTTTCAGGACGAATGCAGCCTCGTCTTTCAGGACGAATGCAGCCTCGTCTTCCAGGACGAATGCAGCCTCGTTTTTTAGGGCGAATGCAGCCTCGTCTTTCAGGGCGAATGCTGCCTCGTCTTTCAGGGCGAATGCAGCCTCGTCTTTCAGGACGAATGCAGGCTCGTCTTTCAGGACAAATGCAGCCTCGTCTTTCAGGACGAATGCAGCCTCGTCTTTCAGGTCGAATGCAGCCTCGTCTTTCAGGACTAAGGCAGCCTCGTCCTTCAGGACGAGTGCAGCCTCGTCTTTCAGGGCGAGTGCAGCCTCGTCTTTCAGGGCGAGTGCAGCCTCGTCTTTCGGGGAGAGTGCAGCCTCGTCTTTCGGGGCGAGGGCAGCCTCGTCTTTCTGGACGAATGCAGCAGCCTCGTCTTTCAGGGCGAATGCAGCCTTGTCTTTCAGGGCGAATGCTGCCTCGTCTTTCAGGGCGAATGCAGCCTCGTCTTTCAGGGCGAATGCAGCCTCGTCTTTCAGGACGAATGCAGCCTCGTCTTTCAGGACTAATGCAGCCTCGTCTTTCAGGTCGAATGCAGCCTCGTCTTTCTGGACTAATGCAGCCGCGTCCTTCAGGACGAGTGCAGCCTCGTCTTTCAGGGCGAGTGCAGCCTCGTCTTTCGGGGAGAGTGCAGCCTCGTCTTTCGGAGCGAGGGCAGCCTCGTCTTTCGGGACGAGGGCAGCCTCGTCTTTCGGGACGAGGGCAGCCTCGTCTTTCGGGACGAGGGCAGCCTCGTCTTTCAGGATGATAGGATGATCGCCGCCTTGTCCTTTCAGGGCGACGCCACGTCTTATAAGATCTTTGTCAAGGATGCCTTTAGTGATCTCTTTTCTCCTGTTGAATTATTTGAGGTTAACAGAAGGAGAAGATCCTAAGTTCTGTTGCTCCATGTTCCCCACCCTCTGAGTTTTCAAGTGGTCATTAATGGAGCTTTAAGAATTTATTAATTTTTATTTCTTAAAACAGAAACCAGGATAGCAAGGGTGGAGGTCTAGCCACGTTTAGGTCGAAAACCTTGTGGCAGCCCCACAGAGATTTTTTACGGCCCCCTTGGTGGTTTGCCGAGTCTCTTAAGGGATACAGGCAGTGAGGCTGGATAATTTTGAAATCAGAGTTCATAATTAAGGTACGTTCTTCTCCTTTTTTCCTTTTTTCTCTTCTCCCTCAAGAGTTGGTCAAAGACAGGTTTTGGTGTCTTAATCAGCAAGGAATTTTCTGCATGCTTTTTCTCTAACCGAACTATCAACAGTAGGAGCCAGACTTTGCTACTTCTGGCGAGCCTGGGAGAGGAGAGGAGCAGACCTTTGGTCCGTGTTTTTACTAAGAATGGATGCGAAATCTTTTCCCTAGTGAATCCTCCTTTGTTAGTTACTCCGATAAGACTTTTCTGCCTAACCGACTTCTGAAGGAGGATTACTTTTTTCTTTTATAGGGAAACCTCCTTTTAGTTTTTAGCTACAACAATTCTCTCTCCCAGTTCTAGAGAGGAGTCTAAGTGGCAGGCTATGCAATCAAACTTTATCTGAGGTTTGTTTACAGAAAGAACGCGTGTAGAATGGGTCAGTTTCGGGCCGTGTGTTTTGGTCTCAGCTCCGCCCCTCTTATGTTCACGTAACTTTTGCTTAATGTAGCAGAATCCTGCACTCTAGAGAAATCAGAGCGTCCCTGTATCTGGATTTTTAGATAACGTTGAGCCTATCAAATAATTAGGTCTTCCTGTCAACAAGAAGTCTCTCTTCTGACACCAGGACGCTCAGCACCACGTCTTTTAGAACGTTCAGCGTCTCGCTCTGTTAACCTCTCGGCTCCACGTCTTACAGGCTCCACGTCTTACAGGACTTTTGGCACCACGTCTTACAGGACGATCGGCGCCTCGTCTTTCAGGACGATCGACGTCGAAGTTCTAGCATGAGGCATGACTTTGAACATGAGAATCTAGGGCTTCGTGATGACACTAGTCGAGTCGTGTGTCGAGATCAAGGACGCCTTCGTTCTGATCTCTTGGATCTAGAAAGGAGGTTTGTTCTAGGGCAAGATACATCGGGGCAAACATGCTCAGCAGGAAGAGACTTGTTTTTCCCTCAGAATGGTCTCTCAACCCGCAAGTCTGTCAGTCTCTGGATGTTGTGGGGCAGACCTGTAACAGAACTTTTTGCCTCCAACTGGAAGAAGAGGATCCCCTACTGCTGCTCCCTAGTCCCGGACGAGGAAGCTGTAGCAGTGGACTCCTTCTTGATGGATTGGACGGGGGTGGACATGATTGCGTTGCCCCCGTTCGAGATCATCAATCTGGTCTTTAGGAAATTCGCTCTCCTCGATTCGGGGCGAATGATCCTAGCGGCTCCTTTCTGGCCTGCTAGGGAATGGTTTTCGGGAGTGATGGGCATGTTGATGGGCTTCCCAAGAAGACTTCGGCAAGTCTAGATCTTCTCAAACAGCCCCACTTCGAGAGGTATCATCTAACCCCCTTGCTCTCAACTGACTTCCTTCAGACTGACTAGAAGCTTGTCAGATCTCGAGGCTTTTCGGCACAAGCGACGAAATCTATCGCCAGAGCAAGGAGGATCTCTTCACAAAGAGTCTACCAATCTAGGTGGGAGACCTTTAGAGCTTGGTGCTGGCGGCACAAGTTTTCCTCATCCTCTACCTCTCTGAGTCAGATTGCAGACTACTTCTTGTACCTCAGACAGGATGCTAAGCTGGTTGTATCTACCATCAATGGATACAGCAGTATGCTCTCGGCCGTCTTTAGGCATAGAGGCCTAGAGTTGTCCCAAAATAAGATTTGCAGGACCTCATTGGGTCTTTTCAGACGACGTAATAGGTACTCTTAAACCTGGATGTGGTGTTTAAGTTTCTGTGCTCCAAGAAATTTTAACCTATCTCGCTAGCCTCTCTTCGAGTTGTAGCGAAGAAAACCCTCTTCCTTATGACTCTAGCGAATGCCAAAAGGTCAGCGAAGTCCAGGCGATTGGGAAGAGGGTGAGCTTCAATTAGGATAGGGCAGTTTGTGCCTTAAGGTTCATCTTTCTCGTAAAGAGCGAGAACCCTTCGTAATCCTGTCCTACGACGTTTGATGTCATTAACCTCATGAACCTAGTGGGTCGAGAAAAGGAGAGACTCCTCTGCCCAGATAGGTCCCTCGAAGTTTTTTTTTTTTTTTTTTTTTTTTTTTTTTTTTTTTTTTTTGCTCACACTATGAACATGAGCTGTTCATCCAACTTGTTATGGTGTTCAGTGAAAGATCCGCCAAAAACCCCTGTCTAAGAATGCTTTGTCCTTTTTCCTGAGGGAGAAAATTAGGGAAGCCCACCTCTTATGTGAGGAGGAACACTTCGCCCAGTTGAAATTAGGCAAAGGAGTTAATAACCCCACTCAACCTTGGTTTATATGCATGTATGAGGGTTTGTGTTTTTATGATGGTCTGAGGACTTCGTCTTGTGGTGTGGTTCCCTCAGTCTAGATAGATAGTTTATGTCTATGTTGCAGGGTTAGGTGGTTAGTTTTAGTAAGGTTGCAGTTTTTATTATATGGGGCGAAGATAGTTTCTGAAGTCTAGTCAAGTTGTTGGTCTTATCCCTTTGACAGACTCGATTGAGTTTTTTGCTGCATTGCAGGCTTACTCCTGGATAAACTCTCCTAAGGGAAAGCCACTCTAGAGGCTGTACATTTGGAATCAGCTACCTTAGCAGGCAAGGAATCAAGGTGTTTTTATCTCCTACAACTCTTTTGTTGTTTCCCCAACGATGTTCACTGTCTGTTTCCCTCCTCCAAGTGTGTGAATCAGCTATATATATATATATATAACTGCCAGGTAAGTACTATTCATAAAAATGGAGTTTTTATGATAAAACAAAGTTTTATGAATACTTACCTGGCAGTTATATATATATTCGAAGGCCCACCCACCTCCCCTCAGGAGACAGGTCGGGCATAGATGAACCGAAGTCTTGGACACGGGAATGATTCCTTGGACCACCCTGTGACGGGTGTTACCACCTACCTCCCAACCACCACAAGGCGGTTTCCTCGTTTTGAAAAATTCTGCCAATTTAGAGATATCAGCTATATATATATAAAACTGCCAGTTAAGTATTCATAAAACTTTGTTTTATCATAAAAACTCCATTTCCAATTGCTCAAAGGAAGCTTTATTATATGCTGGAAGGATTAGCCCAATTTAATTCCATCCAGGTGTGTCTTCATATGCTTGAGTCAATTGAAGGATGTCTTGACCTTTGATGTATATCTGGTGGTTGGTCTTGGTGGATTATCTTTTTTATAATCTGGTCGAGAAGTTGAAAAGGGTGTTGGCCACAATTTAAGCTTTCCATTGTCCGCCGGTTAAGTTTATTGTGTTTGTTTGATTTATGGTGACTGATTCCAGAATCTTCCATCTGTACGGACAGGTACTTATAAGAAGCAAAGATGACTCACTTCAATTAATCTGGTGCCTTAAATCTCTAAGATAAACGAAAATCCCAGAGTTTTCAAAGCCATACCTAACAGCTCTTTTATGTTCAGATAATCTTTGAGATAGAGAATTGTCCCACGTAGACTTTTTCACAATCTCCCTATGGTACTTTATAAACTCCACATTCTATATCTGTTTTATTTTGATAAACATTAATAATGGTCTTGGGATATGAAAAACGAAAGAGTTTTCAACTTTAGTATTATTTGTTATATTTTTAATACCTTCTATATATGGGAGTTTTATCTTATTTTTAAAATCTCTATGGTTGGTAACATCATGATCTTTATGATATATTGTGTTGGCTTTGTTGATGGCTTTTTCTATGACATATGTCGGGTAGAATAGCTGGGAAAGTGTATATGGATGATTTCAAATTCTTTACGCAAGTAGGCTTGGAAATAGATTCTCGAGGCTCCAAGAAATAGATTAATAGGTACTCCAATTTTTACAGAAATTTCATGATAACTAAGGAAATGAATGTAAGAAATGGAAAAAGTTGGCTTTCTATACGCAGTGAAATTGTACCTTGACAATTCCCTTATAATTAATATGGTAAAAAAGCTAATTTTCCATCTTTTTCTCATCGTTTTATATTTTATGCTAGGGATTAGGGAATTTAGATTATTGAGAAATATATTAAAATCTCCCCAGCTGTCATCCCAATACAGGAAAATGTCTTCAACATAGCGCTGCTCATGTTTCGCAACCTCAGTACATTGTGGGTTTTATGTATGTTTTTTCAATCTTACATATATCCTGCTAAATCACGCATACCCGCGAGATATGAGAAAGTGTAAATTCTGATAGAAACAGTAAGTTGTAACTTCCCGCTTTGGATGTACTCTCGTGAGATCTTACACGGCACACTATTGGCTGACAGGCTGGAATCAACCAACGAGAGCATTAGGATTTGTATCTTTGGTGCTAATTGGTCATGGAGCATAGTGTCACATCGCAGCATCTCACTTTGCAGCTTCTTCCAAATGCGCATCAGTTGTGTTCACGTTGCGTTGCAGTAACTTGTGTTCCTGCCTTTAGTGAAGATTTTGTGGGTTTTTATTTTTGTTTTAAACCTAAAGATGCCACCCAATTGCCCTGCTTATTCTAAGGTGTGTAGTAGTGAGGCTAAGTGGCAAAGGAAGATGCTGACCATCGTTGAGAAGGTGAAACTTCTTGACCTGTTGAAAGGAGGCATATGAGATAAATCAAATAAAATTTGCCCTAATTTTCTACCTCATCTAAAAGTCGTCCTATACGTAGTAATAAATAGATGAACCTTGTGTTAGAACACTTCAAGATATCTGTACAAGAAGTACAGCAATCCTAAAACTACATAAAGATATGGAGAAAATTTAGATTGAAAAAGGATTTAGATAGGGAGATCCCATCCATCTAAATTATTCATAGCATGCTTAGAGGAAGGTTTTAAAAATTTAGATTTGGAAAATGTAGGAATTAATGTTGATGTGGAATACCTTAACAACTTAACATTTGGAGATGACAGTTCTGTTTAGTGAATCTTGAGAGGAATTGCAAAAGATGATAGAAAATTTGAATAGAGAAAGCAGAAATGTAGGACTGAAAGTGAATATGAGTAAAACTAAGATATTGTAATGCCTCTAGATATGAAATTGATTGGTTCCAGAGTGGCTTTCATATCATTATTTTTTTGTATAATGAGTCACATTTTACAAGTAAATTGCCTGATTTGTTCGAAGCCATACAAAATCACCACATTAGATTTTATAATAAAGCTATAACCACAGTGTAATACAGACAAATACATTTGAATCATTCATTATACCTAACCTAACTTTTAATACCTGTAAATGTTAGTTATTAGAACATAATGCAATAATAAATGGAAAATAATACAGTGCATACAGTAAAATACTGTCCATATATGAACTATACAGTACTGTATGTACTGTAGTTTATTAGAGTTACCCTTACTACAGAGAGGTACATATTTTATCGTGCATAACTAAACAGTTTTCTTCAACTCACGTATATTTTTAACCGTAACTATTTTATTGAGTAATACAATTAATATTCATTGGTGATACACCGATGAATAACCTAAACAAAACTCATTTGATTTTTATGGTAAATAGTTTAAACAACTTGATGGTATGCCTATGGGTAGCCCTCTTGGACCTACCGTCAAAAATATTTTTATTTGTCATCTTGAAGAGAAGTTTTTATAGATCAATGTCCTTTGCTATTCAGACCTATATTTAATAAACGCCACGTAGGTGATATGTTAGCTACTTTTAAGCAAAAGGAACATGCTGCTAGGATTTTAAATTTCATCAATAATTTTCATTCAAACATGAATTTCACTATTGAGCAGCAAGGAAATAAGAAGCTACCATATCTTGATATTAACATTACAAGAGGGCATACACGTCTAGAAACTAGCATATTTAGAAAAAAGACATTCACTGTTTAGGCTCCAATATTTTATCTTTTGTTTTTATCATTTTAAGTTGAATGCCATAGCAACCCTGTTTTAGGGCATTGTCTCTTTAATCTGATTTGATATCCTTTCATAATGAAATTATTTTTATGGAACAATATTTCAAGGATAACTGTTTCCCAACCAAAACATTTTATAGATTTGTTAACAATGGTTTCTTGAACAAAATTTATCAATCAAAATTTCAAGTTCCTACTGTGCCAAATATGTGAAGTTCTGTGCTGTGTTACCTTTCATCAATAAGAAAAAATATGGGAAACAAAAAAGTAATTTTAAACAATTTTCTGAGCCTGGATCTTAAACTAATTTTTAGTAACCCCCTGATAGTGGGATCCATGATTAAATTTAAGGATTCTCTCCCCAAGCTAATGCTTTCTTCAGTAGTTTATAGGTTTTCTTGTCCGAAATGTAATCTCAGAAATTATGTAGGTTCCACAAAAAGACTGCTGAAAGTTCGCATAGATACTCATCGGGGAGTTAGCCATAGAACTGGATGCGCACTCTACACTAAAGAGTTCTCAACCATCAGAGAACATACATTTAAATGTAAGACCAACATTTCATATAAAAACTTTAAAATCATTGTACAAGCGCCAAACAACTCCTCTCTGCTAGTATTAGAGTCGTTAGTAATTAAAGATCAGTCTCTTCAATCAAACAGCCAATGTACCCCTTCACATTGCTTAAGCCGGCAAATTTGGAATTCTCTTTGCGAGTGCTGTCTTTCAGATAGTCACTCAGTTCTCTGGTCTAGTCAAGACAGGTTGGTCTCCTAAGACAATTTTATTTTTTATGGATTTCATTTTTAAGACACTTTTTTTCATTAACTTCATTTTATTTCTTGTTTTTACCTGTATATGTGTTTATAACTTTAATTTTAAACTGTTTTTAATTTGTATTGAACTGCTTTTACTTTCTTTTGCTTTCAATATTTCATATGTCTTGGCCTTGATAATGGGATGAGTCCCGAAATGTCGGCATCAATAAACATGAGAGATGTCCTGACTTTGTTTTCTCATTTATTTTATCTCTGGAGCTCACCAGGAGCAATGCCCTACCTCAATATAAATATATGTATATGTATATATATATATTATATATATATACAGTATATATATATATATATATATGTATATATGTATACATAAATATATATTATATATATATATATATATATATATATATATATATATATATATATATATATATATATATATATATATATATATATATATATATATATATATATATATATATATATATATATATATATATATATATATATATATACAGTATATATATATATATATATATATATATATATATATATATATATATATATATATATATATAGGTTATTTATATATTTAATTATGGATGAATGTATATGTGTAAAATATCCATCATTTTTTATTTGGTATAAATAAGGCGACTTAGCTGTCTTCCTCTTATGTAAAGTTATACATCAATGTATGGAGGCTTTCTTTTAAATTTAAAGTTTAATACTTAAAAGTTTCCTATTTTATTCCTGCTATATAATAAGGTTATTGAGTAATCTTTCTCTTTTTACCAAAAGTTCAAGCTAGATGCTTTTTAAATTCTCTTAATTAGTATACTGTAGCATACTTTTCTGTGGTCTCTTTCTATTTGGGGCAGATTTCATCGTTGTAGTCCATGCACTTTAGTCAATTTGCTTTTCTTTTTCAACTTCAGTTGCATCTTAGGTATTTTTAGTCATAAAAGTGTTTAATACAGAATATTGATTGATTTTTCAATATTAATCTTACCCGATAATCATGTAGCTGTCAACTCCGTTGCCCGACAGAATTCTACGGAAAGGATACGCCAGCGATCGCTATACAAGAGGGGGGTGTACTCACAAGTGCCACCTGTGGCCAGGTACTGCAGTACTTCTTGTTGACACCACCTCAATTTTTCCTCTGTCGTGCTTCCGGCAAGACGTTCATGGATACGCTTATAATTTTGGAGTCTTGTTCACGGTTTTTGGTGAAGTATTGCTCTAAGATTTCAGCTTTCGCTATTCAGGAAGTTTTATTATTAGCTTAGCTAGCTTTTGGAATTAATTTGATTAATTATGGTGACGAAGAGAGTATGAACTCTTTCACCTTTAAATGGCCGACCCTTCCCTTAGACGGAAGTGTTGGTGTCTAAGAGAGTATAGACTCTCTTTCTTAATTTTGCTTAACAAAAGTTATAGATTTATTTTATATCTCTCCGCCTTTTATAGGCCTCTTCGATTAACTTCCTTTTATTATAAACTTATTAAAATTAATTTTTATATTTGTTTATAGCGACCTTTCCTAATAGTAGGCGGTCTTTTCTTGGTACCGAAGTTAATTAACATTGAGCCCGTCATTTCGGTTTTACCTGTTAACATATTATGCTATTTTAATGTTTTTGAAAGAATTTCTTTGATAGTCTCGTACTGTTTTCAAAGTTGAACTAACGTTTTGTTTTGTCTCTGCAGTTGTTGACGTTCAGAACGTTCAACTTGCGCTCTATCGTTACGATAGAGAGAGAATTTTCACGGTGTCACGTTGCAGTAAGAGTAACCGTTTCTAGCGTTTTGTTCATTCTTTCTTAGCTTAATGGTTTTAATTCTAATAAAGGAACTTTTTATTTGGGAAATATTTCAGTTTTTTTCCTTTAACAATAATATGTTTTAACGATATATATGATTGGGCTCTTCTCTCAGGTTCTAAGTCAAGAGAGAGAGAGAGAGAGAGAGATAGAGACGGAGGGAGAGAGAGCTGGATAAACGTTTCGTTCAAGCGAGTAACGTTGTTATCGTTTTTGCTCTTCTCCCTAGTCTCTTTAGGGGAAGAAGGTAAATGTTTCTAGAGTTTTATTCTTGTTCTCAAGCTTTATGCGGTGAGAGATTTTAAACGTAGTTTATTTGATCTAGTGTTTAGTCTCTTTCCAGCCACTGAATTATTTATCTTTCATTAGATTTTTCTGTTACATTGTAATTCTGTTTTCGCAATTACTAACTTTTAAGGAAGGATAGAATTGCGTGTTTCAGGTACAAACCACTTAAAGTTTCGAGTTCAGTGAAATAAGTGCAAACAGAAAATCAAAAGTGATAAGTGATTAGCGCAAAGTGTGTCAGTGTTGTGCGTGAGGGTACTTCTGTGCGTGCCAGTCGTCCTCCCAGTCCGGGACCTCTTGCAAGCTCCCAAGCCCAGGGGAGAAGCAATGTCGAAGGGCAAAAGGGTTCGGCAGGCCTTGATCGGCGCACAGAAGTATCCTCGGTGGTTGTGGGCGTGTCTTACCGAGACCGTCACTCCCACCCGCAGACGATTGAGCCCTTATTTTGCTCGTCTGCAGAAGAAATTTCGGGGAGAAAACGCTGGACTCAGGTCTCAAGACCTCTTAAACGTAAAGTCCAGACCTCTAGAGTTCAACAACCCGGATGCAGTCATTGGGTTAGCTCTGACTCTCCGCAGTCATCAGGTGACTGCACACCTCCTAAGAGAGGTAAGGCGATGCCTCAACAGACCTCATCTTCTGTTAAGGCTTTGCCTCAACAGACCTTATCGTCTGTTGATCCCAAGATAACTTTGCTGCAGTCCATGCAGTCGCAGCTTGCGGTCTTAATGCGTGAGTTTCAGGCTGAGAAGGTTACACCTCCTCCTGCGAGCGCTCCGCCTCACCGCAGTCCAGTCTGCCAGGCGTACGAAGTTGAGGTTCCTCAAGCTACCTTACCGCGTTCGGAGTTGCCAGTTACCAGCGTTGTGCAGCAACCTCAACCTTCCTTAAGGCAACCTCAACAATGGGAGCAGGAGTCTTTTGCCTTGAGGCAAGATTTTCTTGCAGTTAGACCATCTTCGATGCAACAACCTTTTGAGGTACGACAACCTCTACCATCCTTGAGGCAGCCACCTCAGCTCTCGCAGCTGCTACCTCAACTTTCCTCAAGGCGAGAGCCTCAACTCTTGAGGCTAGCTCCTCAGGAACCTCAACTCGTGAGACAGGAACTGCGTTCTGCGCAGCCGCTACCTCAACTCTCGCAGCTCACACCTCAAGAACCTCAACTCGTGAGTCAAGAGCCACCTCAACGCATGCATCTGCCACTTTCTCCTCAACTTGAGCCTCTTCCCATTCAACTTTGAAATAACAAATGACGATAATAGCACCTCATTACTTTCATAACTTGCATTTGTAATCATATACATGTATGCCTACACAAACATTATGATAATGGAAGTTATTCGTATTACTTAAATAAACAAATATATATGTATTCCTTGCAATATATTTTTAACAAAATCGCAAAATATGGCAAAAATATCTTCAAAACAAAAATGAATCATGAGTTATGAATGTAATGTAAATATTATGTTGATATTAAAACCCCATGCAAGCATGCATGAAGTAATGCAGTGTTGCCAACAGGGCGAGTTTCCCTTTCCTGAGGTGAAGTAGATTATAGTGCGTATATTTAGTGCAGCTTAATTCTACGATTATCATGCCGGCTATCAAATTCATCAACAAAACAGTCTAAATCAATTCCCTCGGCACGTGCACTTTCAATGGACAGTAATGCGATATTACTCAATCTAGCACTGGTCATGGAATTTCTGAGAAATGTTACACGCCATGCAACATGCTCTGCTTACCTTACAGCATGCTCTACATACAGCATGCTCTGCATACAGCATGCTCTGCATACCTTACCGCATGCTTCTCAGTCACATCTTTGGTTGTTGCCAACTCACTAGACTGTCAAGCAGTTTTATAACGTTGCCTTCTAGTCTGCTGCTTTTGCACCAGTGAAACCCTCACTGAGAGAACTTAGCTTTTCTCGGATATGGTCCCTGTAGATGAGAAAGTGCTTTTCTCCCTCCTTCTGATATTCCCTTGAGGACTCTGTCATTTGGAGAGGAGCCTTTAGCTGCGTAGCCTCCTGTGGACTTTTATTTAAGCATAACATGCTTCCAGGGAAGGTAATGGTTCCACTTCAGTCGCTAACCCCGTCTGTTACCACACCTGCTCCCATAGACCTTGAGCTGTGTTGCAAGACATGCAGTCCAAGCTTAGTCCTTGTTAGAGGATTTTTTGTTTACGGAGTCAGTGTGTCACTGGGAAGACGTTCAACAACCAGCAGAAGTGACTTGTTGTGACGCAGTGCGGCAACCTCAGCAACCCGATAAGGAGTTGTCCGTACGACCCAGACAGTCTAGACAGCTTCGGGTTGTCACTGTACTTCCTCGCTTCCCCATGGTTGACAGTTCACAGACTGTGCAGCAGTACCATGATCTTGTGTCCGGCTCCGTCAGACGACTGGCTTTTAAGAGCTCCCACAAGTCGTCACTGTCTGGAGATTCTCAGATGGACTTTGGATCTGACCAAGGAACTGGGCCTCCTGGTCAGTTTTGAGGAGTCTCAGCTCGTCCCATCCCAGACCATTGTCTACCTGGGTATGGATCTTCAGAGTCGAGCTTTTCAGGCTTTTCCGTCGGCCCCAAGGATCTTCCAAGCCCTAGAATGCATCCAGAGCATGCTGAGAAGGAACCGATGCTCAGTCAGGTAGTGGATGAGTCTAACAGGGACACTTTCATCGCTGGCCCTGTTCATCGTGTTAGGGAGACTCCACCTCCGCCCCCTTCAGTATCATCTAGCTGCTCACTGGATAAAGGACATGACGCTAGAGACGGTCTCAGTTCCTGTTTCCGAAGAGAGGAGGTCTTCTCTCGCGTGGTGTAAGAACAGCTTTCTTCTCAAGGAAGTCTACCTTTGGCTGTTCAGAAACCCGACCGCCGTCTCCTCTCGGACGCATCAGACACGGGCTGGGGTGCGACTTTGGACGGACAGGAATGCTCGGGAACATGGAATCAGGAGCAAAGGACACTTCACATCAATTGCAAGGAGTTATTGGCGGTTCTTCTGGCCTTGATAAACTTCAAGTCCCTCCAGCTTAACAAGGTGGTGGAGGTGGACTCTGACAACACCACAGCCCTGGCTTACATCTTCAAGCAGGGAGGGACTCTTTCGTGGAAGTTGTTCTAGATCGCAAGGGACCTCCTCATCTGGTCAAAAGATCGAAAGCTCACGCTGATAACGAGGTTCATTCAGGGCGGTATGAATGTCATGGCAGATCGCCTCAGCCGGAAGTTTCAGGTCATCCCCACAGAGTGGACCCTTCACAAGAATGTTTTCAGCAGACTTTGGGCCCTGTGGGGTCAGCCAACCATAGATCTGTTCGCTACCTCGATAACCTAGAGACTCCTGTTGTATTGTTCTCCGATTCCAGACCCAGCAGCAGTTCACGTGGATGCTTTTCTGCTGGATTGGTCCCATCTCGACCTGTATGCATTCCCGCCGTTCAAGATTGTCAACAGGGTACTTCAGAAGTTCTCCTCTCGCAAAGGGACACGGCTGACGTTGGTTGGCTCCGCTCTGGCCCGCGAAAGAATGGTTCATAGAGATACTGCAATGGCTGGTCGACATTCCCAGGACTCTTCCTCTAGGAGTGAACCTTCTACGTCAACCTCACGTAAAGAAGGTACACCCAAACCTCCACGCTCTTCGTCTGACTGCCTTCAGACTTTCGAAAGACTCTCAAGAGCTAGGGGCTTTTCGAAGGAGGCAGCCAGAGCGATTGCCAGAGAAAGGAGAACATCCACTCTCAGAATCTATCAGTCTCAAGGGGAAGTCTTCCGTAGCTGGTACAAGACCAATGCAGTTTCCTCAACCAGTACCACTGTAACCCAGATTGCTGACTTCCTGTTAGATCTAAGGAAAGTAAGATCCCTTTCAGCTCCTACGATCAAGGGTTACAGAAGTATGTTGGCAGCGGTTTTCCGCCACAGAGGCTTGGATCTTTCCACCAACAAAGATCTACAGGACCTCCCTAGGTCTTTTGAGACCTCAAAGGAACGTCGGTTGTCCACTCCAGGCTGGAATCTAGACGTGGTCCTAAGGTTCCTTATGTCATCAAGATTTGAACCTCTCCAATCAGCCTCTTTTTAGGACCTCACATTAAAAACTCTTTTCCTCGTGTGCTTGACAACAGCTAAAAGAGTAAGTGAGATCCACGCCTTCAGCAGGATCATTGTTTTCACATCTGAAACGGCTACATGTTCCTTGCAGCTCGGTTTTTGCTAAACGAGCTTCCTTCACGTCCTTGGCCTAAGTCGTTCGAGATCCCAAGCCTGTCCAACTTGGTGGGGAATGAACTGGAGAGAGTACTTTGCCCAGTTAGAGCTCTTAGGTACTATCTAAAAAGGTCTTAACCTTTACGAGGACAATCAGAAGCCTTATGGTGTGCTATCAAGAAACCTTCTTTTCCAAGGTCTAAGAACTCAGTTTCTTACCTATTCAGGCTTCTGATTAGGGAAGCACATTCTCATCTGAAGGAAGAAGACCTTGCTTTGCTGAAGGTAAGGACACATGAAGTGGGAGCTGTGGCTACTTCAGTGGCCTTCAAACAGAACCGTTCTCTGCAGAGTGTTATGGATGCAACCTATTGGAGAAGCAAGTCAGTGTTCGCATCATTTTATCTTAAAGATGTCCAGTCTCTTTACGAGTACTGCTACACCCTGGGACCATTCGTAGCAACGAATGCAGTAGTAGGCGAGGGCTCAGCCACTACATTCCCATAATCCCATAACCTTTTAACCTTTCTCTTGAATACTTTTTATGGGTTGTACGGTCGGCTAAGAAGCCTTCCACATCCTTGTTGATTTGGGGGGTGGTCAATTCTTTCTTGAGAAGCGCCGAGGTTAAAGGTTGTGATGAGGTCCTTTAGTATGGGTTGCAGCCCTTGATACTTCAGCACCTTAGAGTTGTTCAGCCTCCTAAGAGGAACGCTGCGCTCAGTAAGGAAGACGAACTTATTTAAGGCAGAGTAATGGCTCAAGTCGACTTCCTTACCAGGTACTTATAATTTCATTGTTATTTTGAATAACTGATAATATGAAATACGGGATACTTAGCTTCTTGATATACATGTACACTGGTTTTCACCCACCTCCCTGGGTGTGAATCAGCTACATGATTATCGGGTAAGATTAATATTGAAAAATGTTATTTTCATTAGTAAAATAAATTTTTGAATATACTTACCCGATAATCATGATTTAATTGACCCACCCTTCCTCCCCATAGAACCAGTGGACCGAGGAAAAATTGAGGTGGTGTCAACAAGAAGTACTGCAGTACCTGGCCACAGGTGGCGCTTGTGAGTACACCCCCCTCTTGTATAGCGATCGCTGGCGTATCCCTTCCGTAGAATTCTGTCGGGCAACGGAGTTGACAGCTACATGATTATCGGGTAAGTATATTCAAAAATTTATTTTACTAATGAAAATAACATTTTAGAATTAGCAATATGAAGATATTTGGACATTGTAATATTTTTTCCTTTGTTTCTCTTCAGGGATGGGCAGGACTTGTTGTTATGGTAGAAAATCGTCACCCAGATAAGTGTATCCAGGTGATGTGTGATTGCCGTGAAAGCTACAATGTTGTTTCAACGCGTGCGCAGCTAAAGACAGTGGATTCTGTACCGCCTTTGCACAGGTTAGAAAATGTTTCTTTTCATAGAATAAAAAAGGTTTCCTTGATTTATCAGTAATTTTTAAAGTGTAATTTTAATATTGGTGTTGCGTCCTACAATGGGATGCATGGTGAGTACAGGCAGACTTGTCATTGTAGCCTTCATACTAGTAAAGATTAGCGTAAAATTCAGTAGAATGTTGGTCAAATAAGGTTTATACAAACTTTTAGTTGGAAAATAATAAGTCGAAAATCTTTTTGATAAAGCTGGTTTTCATATCCAAACATGAGATTAACAGATAGCTATATACTTTACATTTATAAGTTCATTTTTTTTTAATCATTAAGTCTAGACAACTTACTCTATTGATGAACCCCATAACTTCAACCTTGAATATTAGTTCAGTTATCTTGTTAGTTCTTTATTGTGTTTCCTGCCGTCATATTAAAATATCTGCTTCTAGCCTGTAAATTACAGTATATAGGATATTTTAAGAATAGTAATGATTTTAATTATAGAAATTTTAATAACTTTAATGATAATGATATATATATTTATAATATATATATATATATATATATATATATATATATATATATATATACTATATATATATATATATATATATATATATATATATATATATATATATATATATATATATATATGTATGTATGTATGTATGTTTGTGTGTGTACACAGTATATGGTTTCATTGTATATATACAGCATACATATTTTAGAGGTTAAGATACTGTGTAGTCACCAAGGACTTTCACATGAAAGGCTAGAACATGGAGTCAAAAATGATAGAAAATACAAAAACAAAAAAGATATTGTCTTCCTTACTCCGGGGCCAGTATATCAACATGCAAAGCATGGACTCCTGGCTAGTACAGTGGTAACATGTTTGCCTAGCATTTCGCATGGCAAGAGATCGATCCCCGCCCAGGACCGTGAGTTTAAGCTGTTTACTGGGGAGGCTACTGCTGTGGTAGGGCACCACAGTGGGGGGTTTGGCTTGCCCAGCTGACATTCTGGTGAGCATGTATTCTGATGGAACCGGAACTGAAACCAGTCACCTTAACCTTAATCTTAACATGGACCCTGTATAAGGGAGACCCAAGAGAAACAAAATGAGATTGTGAAAAGTGAAATGACACGTTCGCAAAAAACTAAAATATTTAGTCAGATGGTCATACCTGTGTTAACTTATACATAACAAACTTGGAGACAGACTAAAGCCTTAGTTACAACTCAAAAAGCTAGGTAAAGAATAATGATGGGAATAACACTTAAGAGATAGAAGAAGAGTGACATGGATATGAGAGCAAACCAAAGTAGAGGATATTCTAACAACATCTAAGAAAAAGTAATGGACATGGGCAGGACATATAATGAGAATGGCAAATAATAGATGGACAAGAATAATTATAGAATGAGTCCCTAGAGAATGCAAACGAAGCAGGAGAAGGAAGAGGAGATGATGGATTGAAGAGCTTGGAAAATTTGCTGGTAGAAATTGGCATAGAAAGACCATGAACAGATGTATGTGGATGGTTATGTCTGAGTCCTTTAGGCTGCAGTGGACTAGCAAGGGCTGATGAATATATATATATATATATATATATATATATATATATATATATATATATATATATTTATACACAAACAGTATATGTGTATGTACTGTATACTGTATGTATAATTTTTCAATATTAAACTTACCCGATGATCATATAGCTGTCAGCTCTGCTGCCCGACAGAAAAACCTACGGGCGGAATACGCCAGCGATCGCTATACAGGTGGGGGTGTACATCAACAGCGCCATCTGTCAAGTAGGTACTCAAGTACTCGATGTCAACATAGAACCAATTTTCTCTCTGTCGTGCCACTGGCAAGACCTACTAAATACGATGTTACTAACTGGATTTGTTTTCACAACGATTTGGTGAAGTACACTATTCCAGTTTTGAGCTTTCGCTATGCAGGGGTTTTATCTTCATTTCAAAACTTGAACTCGTTTTGGATAGATTTAATTATGGTGACGAAGAGAGTATGGACTCTTTCACTTTTAAATGGCCGACCCTTCCCTTACGGAAGTGTGTTTAGGTTTTTGGTAATTTTGCTTAACGCGTTATAGATCTATATATTTTATATCTCTCCGCCTTTATAGGCCTCTTCGATTAACTTTCCATTTATTATAAACATATAACAATAAATTTTTATGTTTCTTTATATGCGACCTTTCCTGTTAGTAGGCGGTCCTAACTTGGAACCGAAGTTAATTAACATTGAGCCCGTTATATCGTATTTAACCTTTAAAGAATTTAATACTTTTTAAATTTTAATGTTTTATGAAAGAATTTCTTTGATAGTCTCGTACTGTTTTCAAAGATGAACTAACGTTTAGTTTTTAGTCTACGCAGTTGTTGATGTTCAGGACGTTCAACATGCGCTCTATCGTTACGATAGAGAGAGAGTGTATCACGGTTTCACTTTGCAGTAAGAGTAAACCGATTCTGGCGTTTCGTTCATTCTTTCTTAGCTTAAATGGTTTAAATTCTAAGTTAAAGGAACTTTTTATTTGGAAAACCTTTCAGTTTTTTCCTTTAGCAAATAACATGTTTTAATGATATATAAATGGGCTCTTCTCTCAGGTGCGAAATCAAGAGAGAAAGAGAGAGAGAGATAGAGACGGAGGGAGAGAGAGGAGAATAAACGTTTCGTTCAAGCTGGTAACGTTGTTCTCGTTTTTTACTCTCCTCCCTAGTCGCTGTAGGGGAAGAAGGTAAAACGTTTCTTGGGTTTTATTCTTGTTCCCAGGCTATGTGCGGTGAGAGATTGTAAACGTAGTTTATTTTTTAGTCTCTTTCCCAGCCACTGAATTCTTTATCTTTATTTATGTTTTCTGTTGCATTGTACGACTGTTTTCGCAATTACTACCTTTTAATGAAGGATAGGATTGCGGGTTTCAGGTAGAAATCAGTTAAAGTTTCGATTTCAGTGAAATAAGTGCAAAACAGAAAATCAAAGTGATAAAGTGATATGCGCAAAGTGTTACAGTGTTGCGTCCGAGGGTTCGTCTGTTCGTGCCAGTCGTTCACCTAGTCCGGGACCTCTTACAAGCTCCCAAGCCCAGGGGAGAAGTAATGTCGAACGACTTATGGGTTCCACAGGCCTTGATCAACGAACAGACGTTTTTCCCTCCGTGGTTTCGGGCGTATCTACCCAAGATTGCCCCACCCACACAAAGACGAGAGAGCCCATTTACTTCTCGTCTGCGGAAGAGGTTTCTCGTAAGAAACCATGGACCACATCTCACAGCTTTTAAGTGCAAGTCGGTCCCTTCCGCGCAAGTCCAACGGCCCAGGTGTAGCCACTGGGTCAGTTCGGACTCGCTGCAGTCATCCGACGACTGCACACCTCCCAAGAGAGGCAAGGTGGTACCGCAACAGGCAGTAACTCCGTCTGTTGCCGCACCAGCTGTTTTAGACCCTCAGTCACAACGGACAGTAGCTCCGTCTGTTGCCGCTTTTGTAGACCCTAAGTGGTCTTTACTGCAGTCTATGCAGACTCAGTTAGCTGCGGTTATGCACAACCTGCCACGGTTGTGCGCCCAGCTCACGCTGAGGCTGCCTGCTCCCACACTCCGGCTGCGGAGAGCTCCACCACCGATGCGCAGTCGACCCTGCCAGACGCATGTTGACGTTAGCCGACGTGCGGCTCCCTCCGTTGACATGCGTGAGCTACCGCATCAGCAGTGGGAAGGTTGAGTCAAGCTGCCGTGTTTTGACGCGATGCGTTAGTTTCCGTCAACCCACGGCAGTCCCCACCACGCACCACCACTCCGCTTTGGTTGTTGCCTGCTCCCACACTCCGACTGCGGAGAAGGTTGACGATGCACACGTTTGCCTACAACCTGCCACGGTTGTGCGCCCAGCAGACGCTGCGGCTGCCTGCTCCCACACTCTTGTTGTGAGAGCTCCTCCACCCATGCGCAGTCGACCCTGCCAGACGCATGCTGACTCCCACAGACACACGGAGCACTCCGTTGCCGTGCGTGAGCTACCACAAGCTGCCGTGTTTTGACACGGTGTGTCAGCCTCCGCAACCCACTGTGGTTACCGCCACTCGCCCGCAGCAGACTAGTCAGTCAGGATTGAGGCTTCCCCACAGCTTTGGTTGTTGCCAGCTCACAGACTGTCAAGCAGTTACATGAAGTTGCCTTCTGGTCTGCTACTAATGCACCAGTGCTGTATGTCCTCACGCACCTGTTGTGGTTGACAGTTCAGTTTTTTGACAGTTCACAGACTGTCAGGCAGTTACATAACGTTGCCTTCTGGTCTGCTGCTAATGCACCAGTGCTGTATGTCCTCACGCTCCAGTTGTGGTTGACAGTTCAGTTTTTGACAGTTCACAGACTGTCAAGCAGTGAGTCCCTCACTGAGATAACCTAGCTTTTCTCGGACATGGTTCCTGTAGATGAGAAAGTGCTGTTCTCCCTCCTACTGATATTCCTTTGAGGACTCTGTCATTTGGAGAGGAGCCTTAAGCTGCTTAGCCTCCTATGGACTTTAATTAAAGCATAACAAGGCTTCCAGGGATGGTAAATGGTTCCGCTCCAGTCGCTAACCCCGTCTGTTGCCACACCTGCTCCCGTAGACCCTAATGGGCTTTGCTGCAAGACATGCAGTCCAAGCTTGTGTCCTTGATAGAGGATTTTTTACGGAGAAGAACCTTCTGGCCAACAACCTTCCTACCGGTTGGTTGTGCGCCCTGTTGACGCTGAGGTATCCTACTCGCGTCCGCCAGTTGAGGTGGTTCCTCCACCGATGCGACCCAGTGTGGGTTGCCAGTCGCACGTTGACGTTAAGCGACTCTCGGAGGTGGTTGTGGACGTTCAGTGTGTCACTAGGAAGACGTTCAACAACCAGCAGAGGTGACTTGTTGTGACGCAGTGCGGCAACCTCAGCAACCCGGTAGGGGGTTGACTGCACAACCCAGACAGTCTAGACAGTTTCGGGTTGACGCTGTACTTCCTCGCGTCCCCTTGGTTGACAGTTCACAGACTGTGCAGCAGTACCATGATATTGTGTCCGGCTCCATCACGCATCCACCAGTGCGACCGGATTCAGCGAGTCAGACGTTGCCCACTCCGTTGCCGTTTCCTCATCAGTTTCGGATGAGGAACCCTCTGATGAGGACATTGCTGAACATGACGATCAACCCCCAGCCCTGCTATCCATCCAGAAGATGCTGAAGAAGGAAAGCTGCCCTGTCAGGCTGTGGATGAGTCTGGTTAGGACACTGTCATCCGTGGTTCAATTTGTATCACTTGGAAGACTACACCTCCGTCCTCTTCTGTATCATCTAGCTTTTCACTGGAAAAGGACAAGACGCTAGAAGCGGTCTCGATCCCGGTTTCGGGTAAGATAAAGTCTGGTCTGACTTGGTGAAAGGACTTTATCAACCTTTGAAAGGGTCTTCCCCTGACTGTTCAGACTCCCAACCACGTTCTCTTCTCGGACGCATCGGACGTAGGCTGGGGTGCGACATTAGGCGGTAGGGAATGCTCGGGATTATGGAACTCGAGTCAAGGACAATGCATTTCAACTGCAAGAAGCTACTGGCAGTACGTCTGACCTGGAAAAGCTTCAGGTCTCTCCTTCAAGGCAAAGTGGTGGAGGTGAACACGGACAACACCCTGCTTTGACGTACATCTCCAAGCAAGGAGGGACCTACTCTCTGACATGGTACGAGTTCGCAAGAGACCTCCTCACCTGGTCTACAGGTCTAGACTTTTCACTAGTAACGAGGTTCATCCAAGGCAACTTGAATGTCATAGCAGCTTGTCTCAGTAGGAAGGGACAAATAATTCCAACAGATTGGACCCTCCACAAGGATGTATGCAAGAGACTTTGGGCCACCTGGGGCCAGCCAACCATAGATCTCTTCGCAACCTCGATGAACAAGAGGCTCCCAATAGTTTGCTCACCTATCCCGGACCCAGCAGTAGTTCATATAGATGCCTCTCTTCTAGATTGGTCACATCTGGATCTATATGCATTCCCTCCGTTCTAGATTGTCAACAAGGTACTGCAGAAGTTCGCCTCTCACGAAGGGACAAAGTTGACGCTTGTTGCTTCCCTCTGGCCCGCGAGAGAATAACTCAACGAGGTACTTCGATGGCTAGTAGACGTTCCCAGAACACTTCCCCTAAGGGTGGACCTGCTACGTCAGCCACGCGTAGAGAAGGTACTCCAAGGCCTCCACGCTCTTCGTCTGACTGCCTTCAGACTATCGAAAGACTCTCGAGAGCTAGAGGTTTTTCGAAGGAGGCAACCAGAGCGTTTGCTAGAGCAAGG
>NC_090725.1:12210836-12290836 GCF_036898095.1 Palaemon carinicauda | reverse complement strand
TCTATAACCCCATTTGTCAATTAAATTGATTAAGCACAGAATGTATAGAAATGAACTGGACTTTTTGTGTTATACGGTACTGCTTCTAAAATATCAGAGACATCAAGTGATTTCTTACTTATTCAGGTTATTATGATAAGTTATATTTTCTTTCGAGTTACTATTTTGCCCTTGCTTTAGTTTGGCTGTGGTAGTTGTTTATGCTGTTCACCGAATCTTAGATAGAGATTTGCAGGCACTTTTCTTTTATTATTGTAATTCGTATGCTGCTTTTCTTCAAATTTACTGTATAGTAAGTATTTTGCATCTTGTTTAGGGTGAAAATATGTGGCTATGGCATTATTACTGTTTTTAAATTACTAAAGGAACATGTAATTGCTCTAAAAATTAACCAAAGGATATCCATTGGTTATTGTAGCTCATGACCACCACATTAAGAAATGAAAGAGATGTTAGTGTCAGAAACATTATTCTCTCTAAACTAAAAGTTAAAGGGTAACCATCTTCAGATGTACTCGTATAGTTTGGAAATTAGTGCAAACACAATTTACCTCATTCCTCGTCCATATTTAATTGTATTCGGAAGAATCTTTGATGCCAGTTTTTCTTCAGTACTTTTAATGTGATTTCTTTTATATTTATCTCTAATGAGAGGTTTTTATTATTTTTTTTTAATTTGTCATAGTAAAATTATTATAAAAATAAGCTAAGTATTTCATTTACATTTGTTCTTACATGAATACAAACCTTCGTTATTTAGTAAGTGTAAGATGCTGGCAAAAGCTGAGAACAGTCAATGAAGAATTATCGTGATTCTCTCAACTCCCACCCGGTATCCACTGTTGGTATGGCCCTGACAGCTCACAGAGCCATCATTTCTGATTCTGGGCAACAAGCTACACAAACCTGTTTTTGACACTCTCCGACCAGCCTGAAATTTTGCAAATTTTCTCTTTTTCCTCATTTCAGTACGAGTGTGAAAGAACTTTGCTGATTCCGGACACGCCCAAGTCTGCCTGATCAACACTGTGGCACCTTTATGAGCAAGGTTGAGGTTGATCATCACCCTGTCTGTCAGATGTGTAAAGGACGCTGCTGCATTTCAGACTCCCCTTGTGATGTGTGCAGGAAGTGGTTGCCCTCCCAGGGTGCAACATTTTGGAGTTGGAGGAAGAAGAGATCCAAGAGCAATTGTTTTCCCTTGGGTTCATCCTCAAGGTTGGGAAAGTCAGCAAGATCCCGACTTTCAACTACCAAAACTCGTCACTCCGGCCCTGCTTCAGTTACCTCTTCAGAGGACAAACCAAAGAAGACCAAGAACCTTTGAATTTAAGGGCAGTAGATCGCCCTGCATCCCCTAGAGAAACAGGGATTCCTCCTCTAGTGAATGAACCCCAGTCTTCAGTTTTAGATATCATGGCTGTTGAGCTTGCTCTAACCTAAGCTCTCCAAGTTTTGGAGAGTTTCCACTGGAGCAAGCTCAACAGCCAGGAGCATTAACTCCTATGACAAAGACTTTGTCGCTGAGTTTCCTGTCTACTCCTATGAGAGTGCAGTAAGCAGTTTCTTAGGCTATAGCCCTTTTGAACATATTGGTTTGGCATCTAAACCAGCAAAGAGCGCACCTTTATCTCTTTAGGCTTCAGTTCCTAGCGATAATATTACGAATCTCCCAGAGGCATGCAAGATTAAGGAGCTCCTTCACAGGATGAGTTTACCAGTGGCAGTGCGCCACCACAGAGAGTGTGTAAACCTCAGGGGAGTGAGGCTCTACTTGTGAGTGAGATGTGTACAAGAGTACGCAACTTAATAGTGTGTGCACAGGTCAAATAGGAACAACTTCCCCAACAAGAGGAGGCATTTATAGGACATGCGTCTCGAAGTTTTGTTTGAGAGAAAAGCTCAAAAGAAAATGGCTCCATCGGGTGACCGGCCATTACCTTTTACCCCTTTTCCAAGGATTGTGATAGATCACAAGAAAGATCGCCAACCTAAGCGCTCCTCAGAGGTGCTCGTCATTCCTATCAAGAATTATCAAGAATTATAAAGGAGCGTCACGCCCGAAGGATCTTAAACGTACATCAGAGTTGTGAGTTGTTCCTCTGAACGTCAAGAAAGGGGATTCATGTCCTACAGATCCTAGACTAGGGCTTCTAAAGTTTATGGGGGAATACAGTATAGGCTTTCTCTGATAGAGATTTTATCAGCGAGGGTCAAAATCAACCCATCAGCCATCACCACAACCATGTGCGAACCCAGAGTTCCTGAATAAGATGGACCCTCCCCTCTCCAAATATCACGTGTCCCCATACCTCTCTCCCTTTCCCAAGGTTAAGAAAGCCAGGGAGAAGAAAGACATTGCTTCAAAAAAGAAGACTAAATTTCTTGAACACACATCTCCAGAGAGGGAAAATCTTGTCTCCCACAAGCCTGTCTCGCCTTCCAATATCACCGACTCACCGGATCCTACTGAAGTGAGACTCTTAGAGTCTACCTCTACTAAGCCTGAAGAGGTGTCTCTTCTCCTGAAGGTCTTAGGATTCATCAGGAAAGTCAATAACTTGAGCGGCGCTATGAAAACCCCTTTCTCTCGAAGGCAAACTTCTATTGACCCCTTATTCAGGAAAGCACACGCCTCAAAGCTCCACTTTGAGTCGCCATGATCGCGTCAAACCAAGAGGACCATCCGGAAACTAAAAGTGCAAGTTTATTTAACCAAAGACTCTGCAAGCGGTTCGTTCCTCGAAGTTAATTCCCCATTTTTTCAAAACAGAAGAAATTCCACATGACAGAGGAAGCTCATCTTCCCCAGACCCTGAGGTGGCGACCTTAACTTCTAGGATGTAAGCAGAAAGGTTCGCACAACAACCATCACTTTTCTCGGTCTTGGAGACCAATAATATGGAGGCAGGAGCAATGCCAGTTTTGCTGCCTTTCTCTTGGTTAATCTATTGGTCTGGTATGCTTTCATGTTTTGTTTTATCTCAGAATCTGGTGGATTCTAAGATATGAAAGCAGTATGAGGAGCTTGCCTTTTAAGGTGCAAAGATAATTGAGTTTTTCATCCACCAGGATGCATACCCTGGGAGCAACTGGGTACTGGAATGAAGGGGCATAGTGGTCAACGAGTCTGTCAGACATATGGCCTTCAAAGACTCTACACGATGTCCTTACGAAACACCTTGCTGACGCAGAGTGACTCTCTCTTCCCCTAGATGAAGTGGATGCAGTAGTGAATAAGTGGGAAAAGACGAGAGTCAGTCTTCTTTTGTCAGGAGAGCCGCCCCCTTCAGATACCTAGTACAGTGCCTGCTAAACGTAAGAACTCATTGGTAGCTGCCTATTAGAGAGAGACAGACGAACGATAATTTTCAATTTAAAAAATCGACTGTCCAGAACCAGCCCTTTCGCCAAAGTCATCAAGGAGCAAGGTGGGCGAGGATCTTGTTAGGAGTGGCAATCTCCCCATGTCACCACATGTGGGAGATAGCTGCCGCGTCAGTGAACGAGATGTCATTTCCACGGAGAAGAACTTTAGACAGTGCAGGTTCTGCGCGTCAGATACTGCCTCCATTTCACCAACTTTCTCCTTCCTCTCACTCCATATTCAAGAGGATCCATCAAAGACCTACTCCTTCACGAAGAGATCAAACAGGTATTAGCCAAGAAAGAGGTTGAGGTAGTCAAGGACTTGTCTCCTGGATTCTACAGCATCCTGTTCCTGGTTCAGAAGCTGTTAGGAGGTTGGATACCCCTAACACAGTCCTACAAGCAATAAGAGGAAACAACATCTTACTGTCTATAGACCTGAAGGGAGCATACTTCCAAGTTCCAGTTCATCAGAGCTCAAGTAAGTACCTTTGGTTTGTCTTAGGACCATAAAAGTTTGTTTCCTATTTTCTGCTTTGGACTTGCCACAGCACCTCAAGTGTTCACCAGGGTGTTCATACGGGTCTCAATCTGGGCTCACCTGATGGGAATAAGATTTCCCTGATACCTCAATGATTGACTGTTGTTAGGAGAGTCAGAATCCCAGACTCTATTCAACAAGGACATTCTTCTCAAGTTTTGTTGGAATTTTGGGATCTGAATAAATCTTGAGAAGTCAAACCCCATGTCAGAACCTTGTCTACTTGGGGACAAGTATAATCACAGTCCAAGGAAAAGTATTCCCATCACAGGACCAGTGGTTGAAGAAGGTTACATCACCCTTCCTGGCACAGGAATCCTTCACAGCAAAGAACTGGCAAAGACTGCTTGGCCGTCTGATTTCTCTTGAACGTCAGGTCCCACACGGGAGGGTACATCTTCGTTCCATGCAGTGGATTCTGAAATTCAGTTGGAAACAAAGGTCTGACCCTCCAGATGTACTAGTCAAGGTAACACAGGAAGACTGAGAAGATCTCTCTTGGTGGCTGATGGAGGGATCCCCACCACAGGTTCTTCGCCCAGAACATCGTTTTCTCATATGCGTCCAGAGAATGGGGGGAATGCACATCTGACTCCCTCCATGTCAGGTGTGTAGATAGAGGACGTAGACAAGAGGTCCTATATAAACATCGTAGAACTGAAACCACTGTACCTACTGCTGATCCATTTCCAGGAAATTGTAAAATGTCATTCTGTAGTGTTGATGAGTGACAACACTACAGGGGTGGCTCAATGGGGAGGATCAGTTTGCCGATCCCTCTGCCAGTGTGCGGTGACCATGCGCTGAGAGTAGGAAGTTAATGGAGTAACTCTGTTGGCAAGTTTCATTCCTTTAAAACAAAACATGACCACCTACAATCTGAGTCATCACAATCAAGTTGCAGGCTCAGAATGATCTTTGAATTCTCTAGTAGCAAGGGAACTCCCAGCTTTGTGGAGTTCCCTGATATAGACATGTTTGCTGCTCACCTCAGCAAGAAACTAACAGTGTATTGCTTACCAGTAACAGACCAAGAAGTAGCACTGGAGGACTTATTTCAATGTCCATGGGACCACCTTGAAATCTATGCCTTCCCACCAATTTGTCGCATAAGGAAAGGGAACAGCAGAGCCCTCATCACGCCCAATCTCCAAATGATTCTGGTAGCACCAAAATGGCTGCCCTAAGACTGGTAGACAGTCTTTCTAAGTCTACTGAAAGAGGTTCCAAGTGAGCTGCCATCTTGGTATGACCTCCTATGTTATCCACACATGAAGAAATACTACAGTGCAGTGGACTGGCAATCTCTTCACGGTTAGAGGTTATCAAGCTCCTCAGAGAGAAAGGCTTTTCGCAACCAACTGCAAAGAAACTATCTGAATACCTCTTGAAAGTCCAACAGCAGTCTACCAAGCAAAGTGGGCAGTCTTCAGTGGTTGGTGTTATAGGAGAACCACTTTTCTCGAAGCCTGTTTCACTAGTTGCAGATTTTCTTGTGTACTTGCAAGAGGACAAACTTCTCTCAAGTTTCAGCCTAGAGCCAAGTTTTCAAATTAAAAGAAGTCCTCTCTTCCTCATGAGAATTATAAGCTTTGACTGCTCAGAGTTTTGAATGATATTGTCCCCATTGGGAAGTCAAACCCCCATCTTGAAATGTGATCAGAGTCCTTTGATCTCTCATGAAAACTTCTTTCGAACCCTTGATGAAAGCCTCAGACAGGGATCTCACTCCTAAGACTGTTTCTGCTAGCATGAGCTATAACCAAAGGCATGGCAGAGCTGAATGGTCTATCATACTTAGTGTCACATTGCCGGTGTTGGAGACAAATCTCATTCTCATTTGTTTCTGAACAAGGGCACAAACCATCGGCCTCAGACCCTCCTCGAGCTCATGAAATCAGAGGGATTGGTACTACTTTAGCCTTCAGAAAGAATCGTTCAGTTGCCCAAGTGTTGAAGGGGACAATTTGGAAGAGAGACCACTTTTATAGCACATTATCTTTGGGATTGGCCTCCCAGGTCCCTGCATACATTCTCCATAGGACCTGTGATAGCTGCCAAGCAAGTGGTGTAGCAAGCCTCACTCCTTTCAGGACAGAAGTATTGATTGTGTCTAAGATAGCGTTCACATCATAACTTTTAAGGTTTATGAGTAAGAATGACTATCCTTCTTTTCTCTTTTCCTTCCTTCTCTCACTTGGGACCAGCCAATGAACCATTATGGAGCTGGAACAGACATTGATGCATGTGAGCACAATACTGACTGATAGTTATTTTATGAAATAGTAAAAGAATAGAATCCTCACACTCATGAGGGGGAGTGGGTCAGTTAAGGCAAACAGTACTGTATGGACATTAGTCCTTAATGGGAACATTGTTAAAGAGGGGTTCTTGTATGAAAAATTTGTGGGCCATGATGCTAGGTCATTCAACCATGAATCACAGGATTCAAGGATCCTTTGCTCTGCTCTTCTTATCAGACCGAGCCTTGCGATCCCCGATTGCCAGTATTCCTAGCTATACAAACCTAATTCCTTTTAAGTTTCGCTTCCCACCGCATCCATACCGCAAGTCCCCAGAAAAATCAAAATGAAGGCTCTGCGCTCTGTTAGACCCAGTCACCAATGGATATTGGGCGGTGGTTGCCAGAGCCTCGATAATTCTTCATTAGCCATTTCCAGCTTTCACCAGAATCTTACCCCCTTACTAAAGGACATACATTTGTGTAATTAGGAAAGATTCAAATTACTTTTAAACATTGTGATTTTTGCCTTTTATCTACTTTTACACTTACATTATGCATGACAAAAGCTTTTTAATTTTAGATTTTGTTTCTAAAATTTGCCTAGTGTAACTTCAATGATGAATATTCATTTCATGAACATTTCTTTATAAAGCAGCTATTGGAAACTCAGATGAATAAAAATTAGATAAATAGGACATTGCAGGCAGATCATTTTGACTTTTAGATAAGCTATTGCTATTATTTTGTAATAAAATTTAAGCCATGGAAGTTTTTCAAAATCAGTGGTATCTCAGTTTTTCCAAAGAAAAAATAATGTTTAGTTTAGCTCAAGTTATATTCAGAAGGTATATTGATAACATTATACAATTTGTCAAGAATAGTGGCAATTGAAAGGTTTCAAAATCCGTTATTCAGTGTTTTGCTTTTACTCACTTTTGTAGAGGATCTGCATCCATGATCCTGATTATCAGAAATACTCAAATAACATTTCACTAGAAAGTGAGGCTTGTATTGTGTCCAGTACCATTAGTTTGACACCCTAGCAGTACCAGCTGAATTCGGTTGAGTCCCTTGTTAGGCTGGGAGGAACGTAGAGAGTGGAGGTCCCCTTTTTGTTTTTGTTTCTTTGTTGATGTCGGCTACCCCCCAAAATTGGGGGAAGGGCCTTGGTATATGTATGTATGTACCATTAGTTTGCATTTTAGCCTCTTGGATATCCTGCTTCTACACCAAAATTTTTGAATTTCAATGAAGGAGAAATTGAATCACTTTGCCATCCTCTTGAAAACTGTTACTGTATGGATAACACTTCAAGATTTTTGCTACTGAAAATAAAATGGGCATACAGTATAATGTATTGTCATCATTAATAATTATTGACTAGTCAGGTGTTCCCCTTTTCAGGGTTAGAGGGGCAATGAGTTCCCACCATTCTGTTTCTGTTTTATGCTGGCTAAGACAGGAGAGAGTTGAGACAGTGCATTTTATGCCCCACTTCCTGCGGGGATAGTCTTTCATAAAGTATTCAGATTAATTTTACGTACCAAAAGTAAGTGCTTTCCTTTCCATTCAATTCAGTTTTCATTATGATAAAGCAGCTGGCTGATTTATTATCATCTCCAAGCAGTCTGTAGTACAGGATCATGGTATGATTTTTTTCCATAGCCTTATCCATCAAAGTTGTCTTTTATGAATGTGCACTCATGTAGTGCAGTCAATTTTCTTAAAATTAACTGTTTATGTCTGCAGTTTTAATCAAGTTTTAGTTATTTACCTTTTTTCCCCCCAGTGTTGACTGTATTTTCAGTTGTTTTTTTTGCTTCATAATAGTATTATCTTTATTAGGTATAGTTAGTAAATTCATGAGAGATCCAATATCATAATCATCAGCATAGATATTTGGTATTATTACAGTTTCAATCAACATCAGATATTTATTTTCTTCTCAACGCTTTATATTTACTCAAGATGATTGATACAAACATTTTTCTCAAATCTGTCAGTAGTTAACGATTACGGAGATATTTACCAATGAAAGATGTTATCCCTACAGCTTTTTTGTAAGTCCTGGGGACATCTTAGCAATGCTACGCAAGTGTTTCCCCATTTTGGATTTTGTTTTTTAGCATTGCATTATGGGTAAAAGTGCCTTATCATCCTCTTTCGTTCTGAATTGTTTGTACAGTAAAAACACTGAAACCTTATTGGTTCCTTTGGTTTCAGATTTTAGCATCTTTGAATAATTTATGGACTGTACTGTACAGTAAAATATTTGTGTTTACTTATTTATATATGTAGTTCATCTGAAAGTCTTAAATAGCATGAAAATATTAGGCCAAGCAGCAAACTTGCATAGAGAAACGTGTGCTGCTTGCCAGAACAGAGGAGCAAGAAGATTCAGTTATGTTGAATTGTGAGTATAGCAAACCTTGGCAGAGCAAAGACCAATTGAATGAAGTGATTAATTACATAGTTAAAGTAATGTCAAAATAATTGCCTAGGAAGCTAACGCTCATATAGCAACATGTACCACTTGCCAGGAGATAATACTAAATTGCAAGTTAAATGAGCCACAGCAGAGTAAAGACCAATTTAAGCCAAGTGATTAATTAGACTCTGTAGGAAAGCAAAATTTTCATAAAAAAAAAACCCAGATTGCCAACTGTGGAGCCCCATTATTTTCATTTTTTATGGGCACCTGAATCTCTAAAACTACTCATTTGCTATATCAATTTTTTTTTCAAAATGCATTGTATAAGGTAAGAAAAATATATTTGTTTATCCAAAAACCTGCATTGGTTGAAACTGTAATTTTGTCAAATATTTTACATCGGCTATACTGAAATTTGTCATTTATCACCCTTTTTCCATAATTTTTTGGCCATCCTGCAGTCCTTCATCCTGCCGCTTTCATATTTACTGTTTTTCTGACAAAGCGTTTATCATCCTTCTCATCACAAGACCAAACCATGTCACTGGCTTTTCAGCCTTTTTCCAGCTTGTGGATGCTGCAGCTCCTGGACAATCTATTTTTATTTGTGGTATGATCTTTTCACCATACTCAAGCCATAAGTCTTAACATTTTAAGGTCATACCAAATCTCTCTAATTTTCTTTTTCAGTGTCCATGTTCCTGTTGCATAAAGGGGTACAGGCTGTATATAATCCCCATAAGTCTTTACAGTTTATGAAAGATAATCTCTATTTCATCTGATTTGTTGTCACTTTCTCTCTCTAACTGTTCTCTCAACTACTGCTTCTCTGCCCAGTGTCTCCAAGATAGCAGAAATGCACTACCTTTTCTAAGACCTGTCTATCTATCACAAAGGGATTTTTAACTCCACTATCTTCCCTATTTGCTCTTGATTTACATATTGTCCAACTGAAATTTCTTATTCAGTGCAGATTGTTCAATCAATTGCGTCTCATATATTATATATGCATAGTACAAAGTTACCCTCAGACCTTTTTCCAAAACAATCAGTTGGCCTTTCCCCTGACCATTTTTTCCTTTGCATGTTTTCTAGTCACCATTAGCTTCTTTTTGCTTACATTGATTTTTAGTCCTCTCCTTTCTAATACATTTTTTCACCAACTCCCATAAATTCTGCTGTAAACATGAGATCATCCTCTAACATTAGATTCTTGGGCCCACTTTCCTGCACTATTTTGTAGCTTCTTCCATTACAATGATGAACAACAAAGGACTTAGAATATTTGATGGCGTCTAGTATCTATCTCAAACTCTTTTAATGCCACTCCTAATGCCTTCACTTTGGATGTAATGGTATGGTAGATTTACATCGCTAGCTTATTGAGTATTTCTGTTATACTCTACCTTTGTAATAACCATTTAAGTACTTGTCTTGGTACTCTCTGAAAATAACTATTTTCAAGATCTAAAAAACATGTGGTGTGGTACAATCTTGTCCTTTTTATGTGGTACTTTTCTTGCTATTCCCCTCTTTTATAAAGACTGCTTCTGTTACTGATTTCTCAGGCATACATTCAGACTGTCAATTATCAATTTTTACAATTTTTTCTTCTTTCCTTCCAGCACCTTTTCTAATATTTTATAGTATGTTTTTATTCTTCTGTGATTTCCATAATACAGTGCACCCCTCCACCTTATATACCATTCTTTTAATATTTAATGAGAGATACATTCACCTTTACTTATTTCATGAATCTGGATGGAGCCTTCAATTGTGATAAAACATCAATTTAATGTCTAAGGAAATTTTGACTAAATTTACTTTGTCATGTATGCATTTTTCTTTCATAAACAGTTAGTAAATAGCTTGCATTAAAACTTCATAAAAGTCTTATAGACATTCTGAAGCTATAATGAAATGGCTCCCAACTTGGTATTGCATAAAGGAGATGTCATTTGTGTACTGTATCTCCATAGGGAATCCAGTGCATAGATGAAATGTGTTTAACTGTATATAATTGATATCAGTTCTAAGTATAAAGGACATTAGAAATGGTGAATGAATAATCTTTCCTTGATAGAGTAGTAGTCAACTTAATTGAAGAGAACGTAGTTGAAAATTATTAAAAAAAAAAAGACAAGATTATGTCAGTTTAAATATATTCTTTTTGTCATAAGGTAGACTATGATTAACAGTACTTCAAGTTCTTCATTCAGCTTCTTCTCTTAGATGGAGCACTGTAGATAATAGTAAAGGTCCTTTTCAGTGTGCCTTCTACCTTATCTGATTTGCTTTTTTTATTTTACCCTTAATCCACTTCCATTGGGTGTCTATGCGTTAAAGAAAAATTGCATGCATTCAAAGAAAGACTGCAAATTAATAGATCTTGGTAAGGGAAATCCAGTGTAGTATTTATTAAAAGAAAAAGAAATCCATACATTTTACCTACTATATTTGAACTTTTGACATACCTTTATAGATAAGGCCCACACTACAGTATATTATTAATAAACCCTTCAGAAAATTCTAATTTTTGTCAGTTTGAAATCTTTCAGATTTGCTGACACATTTTATTCATACCAGAGAAGAACATCATGTAATTCACATACCCAAAAATACTTGCATATATTTTCAATTATTCTTGGTAGAACAGGGTATGACATGAAGAGAATTGTATTTCACTGTTATGTAATGTCTTTCCTTTGATTCATGGATTACTTTAAATGCCTTGTACATTAACCCTTTTACCCCCAGGCTCTTTGGAAATTTCCAACCCTTAACCCCCAAGGGGTTATTTTTTTCCCAGCACATTTTGCAGTATATTTTTTTTAAATTGCTCTAACAGCCTTAATTTTTGTCATAGAAAGGTCAGGTTGGTCTCATTCTCTTGGAAAATGCCTGAATTTTCTCAAAAAATTTTTATAGCATTTTTTTGCAAGGACGTACCGGTACGTCCATGGGGGTAAAGGGATGGCTTTTGTGAAACGTACCAGTACGTCCTTTGGGGGTAAAAGGGTTAATTGGCCCACTGTATAACAAACATTCAAATTTCATATTTTCATTTTGCTGGAGTAACATTTGTTCAGAGAAGCAATTATTTGACCATGAGAGATAAAGAGTATTTGTCTAAACTAAATTTTCTATAAATCTTCACTCTTTCATTTCATAATGCCCAGGCATGATCTATTGATTTTTCTGTATTTTCAGTGAATAGTCTGCCTGTTGAATAATCATATCAGGGACCAATATGAAAACAAAATTGAGTAAAATGTAATATAGGCCAACATCTCTCTACAATGTTTCATCAGGAGTGTCTTCCTTTTCATATTAATAGTATAGTACACCCAAGTTTTTGCTGAGGTATGTATGCTAAGCATGTTAACTAAAATCCTTTCATTTAAAGCTCTACTTTTCTTTTGGCTGTAGTCCTTATGCTTGATCAACATAGTACACTCGAGGAAAGCAGTAGATTTACCCTGATTTCTTGGCGATCATTGTATTTGTGGTGCAAGAGCTCATGAAATTACTGTAAAAAAAAATCCTGAACATCAGACAGTATGTGCCAAAATTAGGAAATGGGTATTTCCCTTCTAGGTAATCCAGTACAAGTAGTTGTCGGTGGTGATATTTCAGAAATGAGTCTACTTTTGCCTTGCCTGTTGTTCTATGATCTTATTGCATTTAATGTGTACAGTTCATTTCAGAGCACATGTATATATTCTGTTGTATAAGTAATTGGTGGAGTAGAAATGGTCTTTTCTTCTTGTACTTATTTTTTGTACTGTTTTCGTGGACCTATCTTACAGTTTAACTTATCCTAATGTAAGGCTTATATGATAAAAAGTTTTATTTTTTATGTAGTTCTGAAAGTTTCATTTTTATTGACTTATATTACAGTGCAATATATTTTTAACTTATTTTTTATCATTAGTGTATGAAATAATCACATAAGATAACTATAATGACAGACAATAAAAGTTACACAAGTAACAGAGATATGTTGGAGGAATACCCCTTGCATATACAGTACATGAGATTTTCCCCATAGTAAATAGTAAAGGTACTCTATTTTAATATTTTCGTTAGAATTACAAAATCTCTTGCATTCCAGTAGTAATCAAGGTACCGGTATATGTGTGTGTGTATATGTAGCTTTTTGACAGTAATTGCTAATAATTACAGATATAAATTCATGTGCTAAGCTCTCAAGCTTTCCCAATATACTCTTATCAAGAACTGACTTGTTTTATGAAGGGTTTAGGGTAACTCCTTAATTATGTGATACTAAATTGTAATCAATTTAGACTATATTAAATTGGTAAGTTTAATATGTATAGTACTACTGTATATATATTTTTCTGTTATCTCTTCTTTATTATGACTTGAAAGTACCCTCTGCAATATTTTGCCAGTCCATACTCATTGTCAGGAATGCATTTTTGCAATTTGCAAGATATATGATATTTTTTATGAACCTTCAAGAAATGAATCTGTGTTTTGTTGTGATTATGCATCAAGTTGTGCCATTTATTTTTCATCTAGGTACAGTACTGCTCTTGGAATAAGTGTGTTTTTATATATCATTAGTATTGAGGATTATATATTCATAGTTGTGGGAAGATATATGAATGGGACTATGCTTATGTAATCCTATCTGTTTTGTTCTGGTTAACATGTTACAATATTTCAGACTTTTATGAAGCCATGTGATTCATAGGAATTTTTTTTTTCTTTCATCCAGTAGGTCCAAAGGGAAAACAAAAACTTATATTAAACACAGTTCAGAAGTCTTTCTCTCTTTAAGTGCACGTGTTCTTTGACACTTCTTTTAAACTTGTAATTGACAATATGTGAAACATCTTTGTTGATTATTTAGCAACATTCAGTAATTACTGCATCAAGATTGTTGTTCATTAGTGCAAATTTTTGTGGATTGACAATATAATTCTTTACATGAACTGTTTTCCTTTAAAGGTATTAGTTCCTAGTGTGATAAAAACCTGTATTGTACCTAACTGTTGATACCTGACTGTAGACAGACATCTAAATTGAAGTACTTTAATTGTGAAGTGAGGCTGCACAATAGCAAGTACTAACTGACCCTTGAGTGATGCAGTTTAAGAGCGGATGTACCTGAGTGTTGAGCTTCTTTGAAACGAAATGCCAGTAATCATGTCATTTGTGGTCAGTAATAATGTATAGTTCCAATGATGAGCTTCCATTTGTTGGTCAGGATTATATCACTTGAATGCTCAGATTAGCAACACCATAACTATGTGGACAGCAGAGTGATGTAAGGATAACCTGACCTTTTCCCATGATTTAAAGTGAATTGAATCTTTTTATGAAGTTCATTATGATATGCTTTGGTTTACAAGAGGAAAATCAATGTACTTCACTTTTGCTCCTCGGCTTCATGGCTCTTTTTTTTATCCATTCTTTGGTCTGTTCCAACATACTAGGCAGTTCTTCAATAAATCTGTCAATCAATCCATAAAGTAGAAATTTTACTCAGTGGTCTCTTTGTGCAGTACTATTTTATTTTTAATAAAAATAAGATATGAAGTTAAAAGATATGTCAGAAAGTGGAAGTACAGTAGTGCCATGGTTTACGAGTAAGTTTAAATACATGCATACAAATTCAAAATGGATTATGAGTATTGTTTAAGTCTGCGAGCAAAATTTTCACTCCTTGCAGGCTTTTTTTGGTACAGTTATTATATGAACAAAACTATCACACACTGCAGAATTTCATGGGTGTAATGAAATACTATCTGTAAGACTCAAATTATAATATGCTTTAAATGTTTATTATGAGATGAGATATACTGTACTGTATGCTGTATTAACTTTTGTGTGTGTCCTTTCAGTTCGCAAACTAAGCCTATGTATAAAGGAAATTAGGCCTGGTTCATGGTAACTTTTTTGCATCATCATTTTCTTGTAGAGAGGACTGATTGAAAAAGTTAGGTATTTCGTAGAAAGGGAAATGGCCAAAAGTTTTTGAAGGATGAAAATAAAAAATGACAGTGTTAGGAAATTATGATTTGAAGTTTGAAAATAACGTGCCTGTGTATGTACAGTACTATGCTGGCTCACAAGACCTATTGAAAATGTACAGTGGCAGCCCATCGGATGGGTCCACTGGCAATAGGGATTATAGCTTCCAAAGGGGTTATTCCACAATGCTATATAAAGTCTTGCCAGTGCATCAAGCCTTGAAGCTCCACAGACAAGGTGGCCCTAATCCAGCCATCCACAACTACAACGGCATGTACATGCTCCATCATTCCATTATGAGATATGACACGGATGCCCTACACGGCTTCGCACAAGACCAGGAGTGAGTGTTACCATGTAATAACTATTTTGTCGAATTTTCATACCAGTTAAATTATTTCATATTTCTATTTTTATTTTAAATTATTAATTTTCATTCATTCCTGTTGTTAGGAGTTGGAAATTGCTCAATAACCAGCATAACAAATCTTTAAAAATGCATGTATATGTGGGAAAAATAGTTTGCAAGCTCGCTCCTAGAACGAATTAAACTTGTAAACCAAGGTACCACTGTAGATGTTTTAAGTCTAAGAAGAAAGGATAGTGCAAGTAATTTTTATCATTGAATATCAACGACATAAAGAGAGACAGACAATTCAATTTTTCTCTAAAGGTACTATAGTATATCCAAAAATGCCAATCCAAAGAGTAGGACTTTTTAACTGTGTTTTAGATGTGGTTATTTAATAATGTAAATGACATTACAACATTGTGTTATTTTGTAAATCGCAATCCTCATCTGTTAAATTCTCCAGAACTTTGTCTATAATATGTGTATTATATTTGCCCGTGGGTTATGTCAACCTTCGAAGGTGCCATGAGACATCAAGAATTGCTTGTCATGAGAAGGATAATTATAAAGTCATTTAGACTTCTATTGCAAAGAGTTTTTAGTCTCTTAATAGTTTGTTTTGCAGTATGTGAAAATAATGAGTAGTCTTTTTTTTTTTTTTTTTTTTTTTTTTTTTTTTTTTTTTTTTTGCCTATGTAAAAAGTAATGAATTCTTCACGTGAATTTTAAATGTATAAGTTATAATTTCTTCATAAATTTTAATGATACGTACTATAAGGAGTAAAGCAAAAATAGATGATGGAAATATTTTAAATAGAGTGAATAGTGAATAAAAGGTGCTGGAATTGTTTGAAGTCACTGTAAAACAAAGCAAGAATAGATGGTGAGAAATTTTAGATACAGTGCACTGTAATTCCTTGAAAAATACAGGAGTGAATAAAAGGTGCTGGAATTGTTTGAAGTCACTGTATATTCAACAAGGTTTTTTTCAATATTTGTATTTTAAGCTTTATATTGATTACTATTTAAGGCAAGAAGTTTCTTATTTGGATAGAGAAAAAAATTATGAAGATTAGTTTCCATTTATTTGCAAACCATCATATTTTATTTCATTGTCGAAAGATTGCATCTGTGCACAATGCTCAGTCAACAATCACAGAAAAGCAGTAGTATAGTACAACATTATGGCACAATTTAAGTTTGAATTTGATTTACTGATCACTCCCATTTTCTGGTTAGAGGTGTCTTTCTGCATTTAGGACTGTGATAGAGAAATAAGAAGGGTGCAGCAGTAATTTTTTTTTTATTTGGGTGCATTCAGGTGGCCTAAATCTTGCTCAGTTTCATGCAATGCTCTTAAAATAATCACTGATACTTTTATGCAGTCTTAAATTTAAACCACTAGAATGGACTTATATCTCTTGTACAGCTGCATAATAGATTACAATAACCTGAGCCATATGAAAAAACCTTGTGATTATAGTTGGCTAGGGCATTATGTGACATTCATTTGCAAGATTTCCCCTGAATTACATCTCTGAATTGGGTACAGTCTTCTCACAACAACTGCCATTGTAAATATTAAGATGAAGAGTTGTTCCCCTTTAGAGTACAGGGTTTTTTTTATACAGCAATCGTTTAGTGTGCAAGTGGTAATTTAATAAAAGGAAATTAATTTTTGTTCAATCTTTCTGTAATGTTAGTGCTGTACAAGATATTGAATACTGACATTTATAAACACTATTGTAAGTAGATATTAACAGTTATAATTTTCAAAATTAGAAGCTATTAGAGTTATGGTGTGTGAAAAGACTATGACTGCACTTTAATCCTTGAATAAGTTTAGAAATATTCCACTGTTAGAAGAAAAACATAAACTGTTTGAAAATAGTGCATCAGAATAACAAGTCTTTGGTATGAAAGTACCTCTTAAAGAAGTAGTTTGCATATAGCTTATATAAACAATAATCAGTAATTTTACAAGACCCCCTTTTGTTACCTGTCACTGTAATGTAGTCACTTCTGTACCTTTGAAATTTTGAGTCTCTCGATCCAGTAGGCTTCAGGATTAGACACTTTGTGGCTCTGTGTGATCATGTATTTGGTCTAATGTATTTGTCAGATCATCAAAGTGATCTTTATGTTAGATGTATGTAAAGCTTCTCTTCATTACTCTTTTATTGGATTATTTATCAACTATACAGTAAGAAAACTCACTTCTGATCTCAACACAGACATGTAGCTATATACAGTAAGCTAAGACATGTTGTTGGGTAGGATGTATTTATATGGTAATAATCCCTCTATCCTTATCTCCTCTACAATTGTGATGATTGAAGTGATCGATATTTGTAAAAAAAAAAGAAAAAAAAATGACGGGCAAAACTCTTACCTTGAGAAACACTGACAATTGAGAAGAATAAATATCATAGTGAATGATACCGTAGAAGTTTGATGTTCTCAGAAGTATTTGTCGAGGAATTTTGTGTTCTATTTGTATGATTTACTGATATGTAGAATATTACTAAGATGTCATGTTTATTGAATTTAGGATTAATGAGATTGTTATGCCTTTTCTTTTTAATATTGAATGTCTGGTTTAGCCCAAGAAGAAAATTTAAAATTTTTAACAGCAGTGCTCGTGCATTGTTCTTGAACAGTGTGTTAATCATTAATCTTTATCCCAGCTTATTTACCATCATATGCAACCGTGAAACTGGTTCAGAAAGATTTTAAAAGTTCAGACTTCTGTTTGTGTACTTTAATTTATGAATGTTGATATATTATGGTAAGTAGTCACTAATGTAATGTACACAGTACATGTACTGTTAGTTACAAACCTGTGAATGACACACTCACTCACATCAGTCCTCATGAATTGATGCCATATCTTAATAATAAAGACATCATTGATCATCTTCACTTGTATCTTTTATCACCTAAATACAAATCCTAATCAATTGATTATTCAATGTCAGTTTGATTCAGTAAAATTACCTTAAATTTCATGCTTATTTAGCTATATCTTTCAGAGTAAGCTGGTTCGGTCACTGAAGCTTGTTAACATTATAGATAATTATCTGTAGTTTAGTGAGAAGGTAGAGGTACCACCCAACCGGTCATCTTTAGATGCTCGTTTGTTCTTTGGTTTTACTATTTTGAGGATATTTGTGTGTTATTGGACTTATTGTCATATCTTTTTATGGTAGTTTGTAGCCAAGAATGGAATTTCTCATTTTCGACTGGGCTTTGCTTGATACCGGGTTAATGATTGTGATAAGAATGATAAATACTTGAATCCCAATGAGAGATTCATTTTTAATTGCTATGAATTGGGTTAGGCGACCATATTGCCGCCTTCAAGTAGAACCTTGATCATAGTTTAGCAATTGGAGGTCGCTCAAGGGTCAAGGCCTTTTCTGGAGACGCTGTGGCTAGGTCTTGCTTGTTTGTCCCTGGATCGAGTTGATAATCAGATCTGGGGATCTGCTGGCCCCCACACTCAAGTCAGTGTGCCCACTGGCGGGGAACTGGACTCAAATCAGAGGACACATCTTGGTCTGTGCTTCTTGTCTTATTGAGTCGACGACCATGGAGACTTCTGCCTCATGGCTTAAGGAGTCCAGCCGTTAAGCCAATATATGAGGGTATAGGACGAAAAATACTAAATCCTGTAAGTATCCACTGAGCCTCGTATGGCAATGAAAAATGCTTATAAGAAATATTTTGCCAAAATTCCTCTTACTTTCATAGTTACGGGTTAATTAGTAAAATTAACTCAATAAGCTAAAAACATTGATCCTACAGGAAAATGCAGTATTTCTTTTGTTATCGTAACTTTTGATAATTATTGATTTTAATATAAAAAAAAATTGTGAGCAATGGCATCTGTATAGATTCCATGATTCATAAGACAGGAAGTTATAATACACCCTTCAGTGCTAACAAACCTCAGAGAGAGTACACGTTTGAGTTTGACCTCTGACATTCGCTCGCTTTTATGTCTTTTTCTTGGTTTTGGCAAGAATTTCATCATGCCAAAGAGGAAAAGACAATTTTCAATATTAAACTTACCCGATAATCATGTAGCTGTCAACTCCGTTGCCCGACAGAATTCTATGGAGGGATACGCCAGCTATCACAATACTAGAAGGGGGTGTACTTACCAGCGCCACCTGTGGCCAGGTACTCAATCATTTGTTGTTGACACCTCCTCAATTATTCCTCTGTCGTGCTTCCGGCTAGACGTTCTGGGATACGCTTATGGTCTTCGAGTTTATTCACGGATATTTGGTGAAGTATTCTCTCAGATTAACGGCTGTCGCTTTACTGGAATCCTTCTTATATTAGCTAGATAGCTTTTATATAATACTGATATAACGGTTAACGAATTTTGCTTGTTTTTGGATCACCCTTTGGCTAACTCTTTGAATACAAGATGTCTGACGTTTCGCAAGCCCCCTCCCATAGACGATGTAGGTCTTGCAATAGGCGTATTCCGAAGGCCTCGGTAGATCCTCACACCGCTTGTTCTGACTGTAGGGACAGGCCCTGTCTATTAGAAAATCGATGTGAGGAATGCGCCGGACTTTCGGAATTGGAATTTGTCCGTCTTTTAAAATATTCATCTAAGTTAGAGAGAGGTAGAGTTAGGAGAAGTTCTTCTCACTCTTCTATGTTTTCCTCACCTCATGATCCCCTACCTTTTCCTACCCCTGTAGTGGCTACCCCCGAACCTACTGTGTGCCCTCCGCCTGATATGTCAGTTGTTTTGCGTGCTATTCAGGCTTTAGGCGATAAAGTAGAATCAGTGGTAAGTGACCATAAGTCTCTGATGGCCGAAGTTAAAGAACTGAAGGTCAAGAGTGCACTGGGTGGAATTAGTGCCAGTGCTGTGACGAGTGCTAGTGTCGGTGCAGTGCCAAGTGCTAGTGGTGCCAGTGTGGTGCGTGAGGATTTTTCTGTGCGAGCCAGTCGTCCTCCCAGTCCGGGACCTCTTGCAAGCTCCCATGCCCAGGGGAGAAGCAATGTCGAAGGGCTTAAGGGTTCGACAGGCCTTGTTAGGCGCACAGAACTATCCTCGGTGGTTGCGGGCGTGTCTTCCTTAGACCGTCACTCCCACCTGCAGACGATTGAGCCCGTCTTATTCTCGTCCGCTGATCAACTAGCAGGGAAGAAACGTTGGTCTCAGGTCTCGAGACCGCTTAAACGTAGAGTCCAGTCCGCGAGTGCTCAGCCAGGTTGCAGTCATTGGCTCAGCTCTGACTCGCCTCAGTCATCTGTTGACTGTACTCCGCCCAAGAGGAGTAAGGTTCTGCCAAAACAGAGCCCGACTGTTAAGACTTTACCTCAGTCTGTTATCGTTTCTGCCGATCCCAAGTGGACCCTGCTTCAGTCCATGAAAGCTAGCGTTTGGTATGCCACAGGGGAAGCACCAGGCTTAGGAGTACCTGCCTCTGCCCAGGCTGACTTCTCAAGTCTGGTGGACTCGCCTCGGAGAACTGCTATGAGACGCTCGAAGGTTTGTTGGACCTTCTCAGACCTGGATCATTTACTAAAAGGGTTGTTCAGAGCATTTGAAATGTTCAACTTTCTCGACTGGTGCCTGGGGGCCCTCAGCAAGAAAACCTCTCCTGCGGACAAAGATTCTGCCATGCTATTAATGTCCTGCATGGATAAGGCCATCAGAGATGGATCGGGTGAGCTAGCGTCGTTATTTGTATCAGGGGTGTTGAAGAAAAGGGAACAACTGTGTACCTTCCTTTCCGCCAGCATTACACCTTGCCAACGGTCACAACTCCTTTTTGCTCCACTCTCAAAGTTCCTCTTTCCCGAGGAGCTAGTTAAGGACTTGTCTGCTGCCCTGATACAAAAGGACACGCACGATCTTGTAGCCTCATCGGCTCGTAAGTCTAAGGTTGCCACCTCAGTCCCCAAGACTTATCGCTCCCCAGTGGCTGATACCCCGGCTACGAGGTTCATACCGCCCTTTCGTGGTAGAGCCCCCAGCCGAGGAAGCTCCCGTCCAGACTCTCACAGGAGCAAGTCTAGGAAAGGATCCAGGACATCTAAGGGAAAGAACTGACTCTCAGATTCTCCAGACAACAGTAGGAGCCAGACTCAAGATCTTCTGGCGAGCCTGGGAGAAGAGAGGTGCAGACGCACAGTCTGTCAGTTGGCTGAGGTTCGGTTACAGGATTCCATTCTGCCTCAAACCACCTCTGACCACATCGCCCATCAACCTCTCTCCCAACTACAAAGAAGAGGACAAGAGGCTAGCATTGCAACAGGAGGTGTCGCTACTTGTGCAGAAGAAGGCAGTGGTTATAGTCCGGGACCATCAATCCCCGGGCTTCTACAACCGTCTCTTTCTTGTGGCCAAGAAGACAGGAGGTTGGAGACCGGTGCTGGACGTCAGCTCTCTCAACGAGTATGTCACCAAGCAGACGTTAACGATGGAGACGACCAAGTCGGTCTTAGCAGCGGTCAGACAGGAGGACTGGATGGTCTCGTTGGACTTGAAAGATGCATACTTTCACGTTCCCATTCATCCAGACTCCCAACCTTTCCTGAGATTCGTTTTCGGAAAGGTTGTCTATCAGTTCCAAGCCCTGTGTTTTGGCCTAAGCACAGCTCCTATGGTCTTTACTCATCTGATGAGGAATGTAGCGAAATTCCTACACTTATCGAACATCAGAGCCTCCCTCTACCTAGACGACTGGCTGTTGAGAGCCTCCACGAGTCGTCGTTGTCTGGAGAACCTCAATTGGACTTTAGACTTAATCAGAGACCTAGGTCTATTAGTCAATATAGAGAAATCTCAACTCATTCCCTCCCAATCCATTGTGTACCTGGGAATGGAGATTCAGAGTCAGGATTTTCGGGCTTTTCCATCGGCCCCCAGGATAAACCAAGCCCTAGAGTGCATCATGAGCATGCTGAAGAGGAGCAATTGCTCAGTGAGACAGTGGATGAGTCTCACAGGGACCCTCTCATCACTGGCCCTGTTTGTCGAGCTAGGAAGACTCCACCTCCGCCCTCTTCAATTCCATCTTGCTGCTCATTGGGACAAGGGCTCGACTCTAGAAGCAGTCTCTATCCCTATCAACCAAGAGATGAAGACCACTCTCCTGTGGTGGAAGCACAATCTCCTTCTCAAGGAGGGTCTATCATTGGCCATCCAGACCCCCAATCTTCATCTCTTCTCAGATGCATCGGACTCGGGCTGGGGTGCGACCTTGGACGGACGGGAATGCTCAGGAGTATGGAACAAGGAACAAGGATTACTCCACATCAACTGCAAGGAACTGTTAGCAGTTCATCTTGCCCTGTTGAACTTCAAGTCCCTCCTGCTAGGCAAAGTGGTGGAGGTGAATTCAGACAACACCACAGCCTTGGCTTACATCTCCAAGCAAGGAGGGACCCATTCGAGGAGCCTTTACGAGATCGCAAGGGACCTCCTCATTTGGTCTAGAGGTCTAAACCTCACTCTGGTCACGAGGTTCATCCAGGGCGATATGAATGTTTCAGCGGATCGCCTCAGCAGAAGGAATCAGGTCATTCCCACGGAATGGACCCTCCACAAGAGTGTGTGCAACAGACTTTGGACCTTGTGGGGTCAACCTACCATAGATCTGTTTGCCACCTCCATAACCAAGAGACTTCCGCTTTATTGTTCCCCTGTTCCAGACCCTGCAGCGGTTCATGTGGATGCTTTTCTTCTGAACTGGTCCCATCTCGACCTGTACGCATTCCCTCCGTTCAAGATAATAAACAAAGTTCTGCAGAAATTCGTCTCGCACGAAGGGACACGGCTGACGCTGGTTGCTCCCCTTTGGCCTGCAAGAGAATGGTACACAGAGGTACTTCAATGGCTAGTCGACTTCCCCAGGACTCTACCTCTAAGAGTGGACCTTCTACGTCAACCACACGTAGACAGGTTGCACCCAAACCTCCACGCTCTTCGGCTGACTGCCTTCAGACTGTCGAAAGATTCGCTAGAGCTAGAGGCTTTTCGAAGGAGGCAGCCAGTGCGATTGCCAGAGCTAGAAGAGTTTCCACTCGTAGAGTCTACCAGTCTAAGTGGGAGGTCTTCCGAAGCTGGTGTAGAGCCAATTCAATATCCTCTACCAATACCTCTGTGATCCAAATAGCTGACTTCCTTCTACATCTTAGGAATGAGAGATCCCTTTCAATACCTACGATTAAAGGATATAGGAGCATGTTGGCCTCAGTTCTCCGCCACAGAGGTTTGGACCTGTCTTCCAACAAGGACCTTCAAGACATTCTCAAGTCTTTTGAGACATCTAAAGAACGTCGTCTTTCCGCTCCAGGCTGGAATCTAGACGTAGTCTTAAGGTTCCTTATGACATCTAGGTTCGAACCTCTCCAGTCAGCTTCCTTCAAGGATCTTACCCTCAAGACTGCTTTTCTCGTTTGCCTTGCAACAGCTAAGAGAGTCAGTGAGGTTCATGCCTTCAGCAAGAACATTGGTTTCACAACCGAATCTGCAACATGTTCTTTTCAGCTTGGATTCCTAGCAAAGAACGAGCTTCCTTCACGTCCTTGGCCTAGATCGTTCGAAATACCTAGCCTCTCCAACATGGTAGGTAACGAACTAGAGAGAGTTCTTTGCCCTGTCAGAGCTCTCAAATATTATCTGAAGAGGTCTAAACCTATTCGAGGACAGTCAGAAGCCTTATGGTGTGCCATCAAGAAACCCTCGAGACCCATGTCCAAGAATGGGCTTTCGTACTATATAAGGCTTCTGATCAGAGAAGCACATTCTCACTTAAAGGAGGAAGACCTTGCATTGCTGAAGGTAAGGACCCACGAAGTAAGAGCTGTAGCTACTTCGTTGGCCTTTAATAAAAACCGTTCTCTGCAGAGCATAATGGATGCAACCTATTGGAGGAGCAAGTCAGTGTTTGCATCATTTTATCTGAAAGATGTCCAGTCTCTTTACGAGAACTGCTACACCCTGGGACCATTCGTAGCAGCGAGTGCAGTAGTAGGTGAGGGCTCAGCCACTACATTCCCTTAATCCCATAACCTTTTTTAACCTTTCTCTTGAATACTTTTATTGTTGTTTTTTATGGTTGTTACGGTAGGCTAAGAAGCCTTCCGCATCCTTGGATTTGGCGGGTGGTCTATTCATTCTTGAGAAGCGCCTGGGTTAAAGGTTTGGTAGAGGTCCTTTAGTAGGGGTTGCAACCCCGTGTACTTTGGCACCTTTGGGTTGATTCAGCCTCCAAGAGGAACGCTGCGCTCAGTAAGGAAGACGAACTTTAAATAAAGAGGCAGAGTAACGGTTCTATTCGACTTCCTTACCAGGTACTTATTATTTCATTGTTATTTGAGATAACTGTTATATGAAATATGGGATACTTAGCTATCCTTTAATCTTGTACACTGGTTTTCACCCACCTCCCTGGGTGTGAATCAGCTACATGATTATCGGGTAAGTTTAATATTGAAAAATGTTATTTTTATTAATAAAATAAATTTTTGAATATACTTACCCGATAATCATGATTTAATCGACCCTCCCTTTCCTCCCCAGAGAGAACCAGTGGACCGAGGAATAATTGAGGAGGTGTCAACAACAAATGATTGAGTACCTGGCCACAGGTGGCGCTGGTAAGTACACCCCCTTCTAGTATTGTGATAGCTGGCGTATCCCTCCATAGAATTCTGTCGGGCAACGGAGTTGACAGCTACATGATTATCGGGTAAGTATATTCAAAAATTTATTTTATTAATAAAAATAACATTTTCAACATCTCCCTAACATAGGGAAGAAGAAGATTTGCTCTGAGTTCAAAAGTGGGTAATATCAGTGATATTCGCAGAGTTATTTATGATTAAATTATGATAAGTAACACAGTTTCGTTTTATTAATATCCAAAAGGAACGAAATTCATAATAGTCATGATTTATTAATGTTGTCTTTGTAAAAATACAAAGAAAAACTTTGAATCAGTAGAACTTCAAAAGTTCAAAGTAGGAGCAAATGTTTTTATGTTGACCAGGCTGACATGAGTCTTTTTATTGTATATATGACATATCTGTTTTTGACATTGTTAAATTTCTTATTCCTGATCTAGATATTAATCTCTGGCACCATCGTTCAATTAGTTCATTATGCATGTTGCATAAGATTTTTGGGCTCAAGCCATGGCGTCCTGATGGAAGGTTCCTTTTTGGTAGCTTCCTTGGGTAAATAACTACTAAGATATTCCCAGAGAATTTAACCACAGGTTATCACAGAATTCTAACTTCTGGAGCAAGTATCCTAAAGGTTTCCCTTTAAGACATCGTATATCAACAGGGGACGCATGTATTAGCGCGCCACATAGCTATCTACACCCCGAACAGAGTTAATGCTTCGGTGTGTAAGGGCTGAGAATAGCTGGGAGCCGTTCCATAGCTAATCTCGTTCGTGGCTACTACTGATACTCGAGACGTAAACAAACGGGCGCCATTGCTTAAATGACGTCACGTCCGTCTTTATCCTTTGTTCAGTAGCTCGCCCTACTTAGACGGATTTTCCCTGTGCTTTAATTATCGCTTTGCATCTACGTAATGTCGCTACCTTCAGCCTCGCCTTCTTCTGGAAAGTTGAGTACAAGGTTCCAGTATTGTTTAGTTAAGCTCTGACCGTAAAGTAAATATTACTTTCCGAGATAATTGCTGTTTTGTGGCAGAGCTGTGCCTCTACCGGACCCGCCATTTTATGGCGTCGTTGTTGTTATGCATGCCTTATTTAGTTAGCCACAACAACGCTTCCGGCCTTATTTACTAATCGATTACATTAGTTTATTTAGTCTTCATAGCTAGGAACTTTTATATCGTGTTTCGACGCTTTTTATCGGTCATCGATTGACCTCATACCAGTCGGCTACTATAGCCCCCAGGCCAGAGCGCCTGTATATAAGTGTTCATGCATGATTTTATTAGTGATCCTAGGCTAAGTTATGAAGATAGTGGCATTATTTTACAATACTTTCGACCGTGATGCAAGTGTTTTTTCGCCTTCAGGGACCATATAGGGGATAGGTTAGTTAGTGTCCCTTCCTAACCTAACCTACTTGTAGGACCCCTATATGCTTCCTTCATCCCCTGCCTTGGCATTCCCTCTGTTTAGCCTTGATTCCCTTTCTAAGTAGAGGGATCAAGTGTCTAATGGAGTATTCATCGCCTCTCAGTCCTCCCTAAGGGAATGAACCCCCCTTAGGGTTGCGTCCGAGAGTGAGGATAGGCTAGCCCTTCCTCTATGGCTAGGAATAGTCTATGACTGTCCTGCGATAGCGATATGTCTTCTATCTTTCCTAGTTCGGGGCTCTTAGCCCTGCTCTAGGTTAGGTTTTGGAAGGTTACTCTGTCCCCTGCTGAAACTGTACCCATGCACAGTTTCAGCCTGGCTGCCTTATCTTAGGTTAGGGAGTGTCCTCCCTTTCCCTAGTGGCCGCTCTGGTACAGAACCCCTTCCTTGGAAGACTCTTCTCTTCTCCCCTCCCCACCTATCTCTTGTATAGCCTAGCCTACACTTAGGTTAGTCTATACCCATCTGTCCCCTGTCCTACAACTCCTCCTTAGGGTGGAGTGATAGGGCTACCTTGAGCTTCCTTGTGCAGTCCGCTCTGGTACATATACCCTTCATAGTGTCCTATGGGGTTAGCCACTGGATGTGTTCTGCATGTGGAGGTCTCCCCCCTCTTGGGTGTCCCCTAGCCCTCCCTTGGGCTACCCTGCTCCCGGTCCTCTGTGACCCCTGCTCCTGGGTGATAGAGCCTGCCTCTATCATGGGTACACCCTCTCAGGGGGGGATGTCTGGGAGTCCATGACTGGACTTCTTACATCCCTCCCCCTGTCTCTCTCACTATCCGGGTGCCGGTCCCTTGCCGCCTCCACTGTCGGCGATACCCGCCTCCTACCTTGGTGACTCTCCCCTACCCTCATGCCGCCAGGCCCCCCCCCCCCCCCCCCCCGCTTGCCGGGGGACTGTCGACCGCCGACGGCTCTCCTCCTTCCTCCTAGATTCGCCGTCCGCCTGCCGGTCGGCCACCGGAGTTCCGGCATCCACTGCCGGCAACCTGGTTCAGCTATAACCATCCTTGTTCCAGTCACCAATCCGGCATCCCCCGACTGCCGGAGCCGCCGCTCCTCTGCCGGCGTGCCGCCGTTGTGCCGGCGGCCGCCACCCTGGTTTTACTCTTGACTTACATTTTGTCTGTCCTAATGCCAGAAACTCTGCTGGAGCGGCCTCCGGCGTGCCGGAGGTCTGCCGGAACCTCCCGGAGGCGTCAAGAATACTTGCACCCCCTTTTCCTAGCTATCACTTGTATACTGATAGCCCTACACTGCAAACAGATAGCCTGTTTACACTCTTTAGATCAGTGCCTTGGTACTGTTCTATTAGTAATCATGCTGTCTCTTTGCATTCTTCAAAATTCCAGCATGCTGCGTGCATCTTAGCGCGGCTGGTTGCCGGAAGCAGTTACCCTAAGGGACCTGTTAGCCCCCTAATTTGGGACTGAGTGATCTCAGTCCCAAACTTATCCTTGGTTTTTTCCATGGAATTCCACTGCCCTGTGAAATTTTAAGGAATACTATCCTGTGCCTTCGGCCATCTCGGATTATCCAGGGATAAAGCTTGCGGTAGCCAGCCGGGCGAGATGCATGGAGTATGTTTTCTTTACTACTTCAATCTCTATGCATCACACTCTTTCTTTAAGTTAAAATTAATGATTAATCTTAACTTAGCTTAAGAACCATTCTTATGACTCCCCCCATACTCATTTTCTCTTTCTTCCACAGGAGGAGCAGATGAAGTGTGACTTCGACTTCTGCGCTGTGAAACGCCCGCACTTCTACGGGCATACGGCTTGCAGGACTCACGCCCCTTGTGCTAACAAGAAAGGGGATCTGAAATTCTGGGACCCACTGAATTGTACGGTCTGCCAGGCTCAACTAGTTGATGCCTTCCATAACCCTCCCTCAGCAGAGGTCAGGGACACTTCTCGGGAGAAGCTACGCAAGTGGGTGCGTGGCTTCCAGAAGAATGCCACCGGACCGTACCTGGCCACTGAAGAAATGAGGTCACTCCTGTTCCCTGAGGCCTCCCCTGATTCAGTGGTACCCAAGGATGTGATTCCCACTGTCCAAATTACAGTGGAACCTGATGTTGTCATGGCCCAGTCCATGCACGAGTGCCGCCTGGATTCCGAAGATGACGAACATATGTCAGATGTCTCGGAAGACACGGAGAAGACCCTTATGGCTCAAGGAGCTGAAGATGACGAAGACCAGGTGGAATACGCCGAGTCGGAGCAAGAGGTCGCTCCTCCTTCCATCTCCGCTCCTACTCCTACACCGACGGAAGTATCTATCCCGTCTACCTCCACGACCCCGGATCCCTCTTCATCCACTCAAGAAATGATCCGGTTGATTAGAGCCGTCATGGACGACAGGTTAAAGGAGAATCAGGAGTTCATCAGGTCCATGATGGGATCCAGAGAACCGAAGAGGATTTCGGTTAAGGATCTCCCCGCTTGCTCACATGCCAACCCATGGAGGTATGCTGAGCATATGGTTATCGCGACCGGCAGGATCTTTATCAGCGACAAGATCGGCACGGTCCCTTTGGAAGACGTGGAGTTCTTCCCAAACTTCGAGGCCTACCCGGACTGTTACGTCCGACTTCGTTCTGAACCTGCCTCTAAAGAAGAGACCGAACCGAAGGAAGAGATAGTGTTCGATCTCGCGAAGGCCCAGGCTATGCTAGCCAACACATTCAAGAGTAGGGGTTTTACCTGCTCTAAGCTTCCGGCCCTGAGCAAGAAGCACCCTACTTATGTCGCACCTGAAAATGCGGTACTTCCATTCTTGGAAAAGGCCTTCACTGCGTGCCTTAAAGCTGTGGAAGAGGGGAAAGCCTGCCCTGCACTGGAGGAGTGCAGACCCTTCTCCATAGTCACTCCCCCTGATGCTCGACACTGGAAGGATATCCAGCATACGTTCGTCGTGGGAAAGCTAGATCCTGACGTCGCCGGACGTCAGTTTAACGAAGACCTCCCTAAGCTCAACGATCACCTCCTTCGTCGGGAACAAGATACGAAGGAGAGGCTCGCAGCATCCATGTCTCACCAAGTCCAACCTGAAATTATGGCCTGTGACACCAGAGTACCAGACCACTACATGGTACTTTCCAAATCCCACATGACAACCGTGATGAAGGACTTGTACCACTTCATGAAGGCTCGGAGAGCCTGTCGTGAATTCGTGTTCGCAGGTGCCACTGTGAAACACGAACCCCGGAGGCTGATTTCCTCCAACATCTGGGGCAAACACCTCTTTCCTTCTGATCTTGTGAAGGAAATCACCGACAAAGCTGCCACGGAGAATAGGAACCTTCTCCACAAGTGGGGCATGTCAAGGAAGAGGAAACCCTCTCAGGACGATGGACCTCAACCTAAGAGGAAGTCCTCAAAACAGAAACCCCAGCAACGTCAACCAAGACGTCAGTTTCCGGGACCCGCTACCTCCCAAGTGGCAGCTCAGCCACAACAGACCTTTCAATTGGTCACCCAACCGGTGTTGTCACAGTCACCGGTCTTCACCCCTGCTTTCGAGCAACAGACGACTACCTTTCGTCCCAAAGGTAGAGGCTCAAACAGAGGTGCAAGCAGAGACGCGTCTCGCCGTCTCTCCAGAGGCAGAGGAGGAAAGGGAGCTAGCGGCCGAGGCAGCAAGCCCTCGGGACACCAGAAGCAATGAAGTGCTTCCGGTGGGAGGAAGACTCCGCCAATTCCAGGATCGTTGGACCTTCGATCCCTGGGCACACAGCATCGTCAAGAAGGGTCTAGGCTGGAGTTGGACTCAACCACCCCCAACATTCCAGCAGTTCTTCCAACAATCAACCCCCCTTCTGGAAGAATATGTCCTAGATCTCTTGAACAAGAAGGTGATAAGGAGGGTAAAGTCCACCAGGTTCCAAGGAAGACTGTTTTGTGTCCCCAAGAAAGACTCCGACAAACTCAGAGTCATTCTGGACTTATCCCCCCTCAACAAGTTCATAGCGAACGACAAGTTCAAGATGCTGACTCTTCAACAAATAAGGACCCTTCTGCCTCGAGGTTCCTACACGGTCTCCATAGACCTGGCGGATGCCTACTGGCACGTTCCAATGAACCATCACGCTTCCTCCTACCTAGGATTTCGACTCCAAAGGAAAAGCTACGCCTTCCGGGCCATGCCCTTCGGCCTCAATGTGGCCCCTCGGATCTTCACAAAGCTGGCGGACGCCATAGTACAACAGCTCCGCCTCCGAAACGTCCAGGTGATGGCCTACCTCGACGACTGGCTAGTCTGGGCTCCATCGCCCGAAGATTGTGTAAAATCTTGCAACAAAGTCACCCAGTACCTAGAACACCTGGGATTCAAGATCAACGAGAAGAAATCTCGCCTCTCCAGCTCAGAAGTTCCAGTGGTTAGGAATCCAATGGAACCTTCAGTCACACCGCCTTTCCATCCCCCAGAAGAAAAGGAAGGAAATAGCAGGGTCTGTCAAGCGACTACTGAAATCCAAACGAATTTCAAGACGCCAGCAGGAACGAGTTCTAGGCTCTCTACAGTTCGCCTCAGTAACAAACCCAGTGCTTCGTGCACAGCTAAAGGATGCCGCGGGAGTCTGGAGACGTTCTGCATCCATCGCTCGAAGAGACCTCAAAAGACGGCTCCCAAACAGACTTCGACTTCTCCTCAAGCCGTGGTCGGAAGCAAAGGCCCTGAAAAGGTCCATTCCTCTTCAACACCCTCCTCCATCACTCAACATCCACACGGACGCTTCACTGGAGGGTTGGGGAGGTCACTCCCACCAAAAACAGGCTCAAGGCACCTGGTCTCCCCTGTTCAAGACGTTCCACATAAACATCTTGGAGGCCATGGCGGTCCTTCTAACTCTGAAGAAATTATCCCCGCCTCCCTCGATCCACATTCGTCTAACCCTAGACAACTCGGTGGTAGTTCGTTGTCTCAATCGCCAAGGCTCAAGATCGCCCCAGATAAATCTGGTGCTTCTCCCAATCTTCCGTCTGGCAGAGAAGAAGAAGTGGCACCTGTCTGCAGTTCACCTACAAGGATTCCGCAACGTGACAGCGGATGCTCTATCTCGAACAAACCCGATAGAGTCGGAATGGTCTCTAGACGCAAGATCGTTCTCCTTCATCTCTCACCAAGTCCCAGAACTTCAGATAGATCTCTTCGCAACGAGCGACAACAATCAACTTCCTCGGTATGTGGCCCCGTACGAGGACCCCAAGGCAGAAGCAGTGGATGCCATGTCACTGGACTGGAACAGATGGTCCAAGATCTACCTGTTCCCTCCCACCAACCTTCTGCTGAAAGTTCTCTCCAAACTGAGAACCTTCAAAGGGACAGCGGCCCTAGTGGCTCCCAAGTGGCCCCGGAGCAACTGGTACCCCCTGGTCCTGGAGCTGCAGCCCAAGCTGATCCCTCTCCCGGGCCCAGTTCTCTCCCAACAAGTACAGAAGTCGACTGTCTTCGCTTCATCATCGAAAATCAAGGACCTTCATCTCATGATTTTCTCTCCCTAGCCGCAAAGAAGAGGTTTGGGATCTCGAAGAAAAGTCTGGACTTCCTAGAGAAATACAAGACCGAATCCACAAGACGGCAATACGAATCATCCTGGAGGAAATGGGTCTCCTTCGTCAAGACAAAAAATCCTAAAGAAATCACAATTGATTTGTGCATGTCCTTCTTTATTCACCTTCATGGACAGGGATTAGCAGCCAATACGATTTCAACCTGCAAATCGGCCTTGACCAGACCAATTCTATATGCTTTCCAAATTGATCTGTCCAGCGACATCTTCAACAAACTACCGAAAGCATGTGCTCGCCTACGCCCAGCACCCCCACCGAAACCGATCTCCTGGTCATTAGACAAGGTGCTCCATTTCGCCTCCAACTTGGATAATGATTCATGCCCTCTCAAGGATCTGACTCAGAAAGTTATATTTCTCTTTGCTCTTGCTTCGGGAGCTCGAGTCAGCGAAATAGTGGCATTATCAAGAGAGGAAGGACACATCCTGTTTACCGATACAGGAGACGTTACCCTCTCCCCTGATCCGACGTTTCTCGCCAAAAATGAATTACCCACCAAAAGATGGGGCCCCTGGAGAATATGCCCCCTGAAGGAAGATGTCTCTCTATGCCCAGTAGAGAGCCTCAAGGTCTATCTTCGCAGAACTTCGAACTTTGGTGGAGGCCAACTCTTCAAAGGAGAAACATCGGGCAGCGACCTGTCACTGAAACAATTAAGAGCGAAAATCACCTATTTCATTCGCAGAGCGGATCCTGACAGTACACCCGCCGGTCATTATCCTAGGAAAGTTGCATCATCTCTGAATTTCTTTCAGAGTATGGACTTTGAAAGCCTTAAAAACTTCACAGGCTGGAAGTCCTCGCGCGTTTTCTTTAAACATTATGCGAAACAAGTGCACGAAGTCAAACATTTTGTGGTAGCCGCAGGTAGTGTTATGAAACCTGCACCTAACTCTGCATAGAACAGTGAGTTACTTGGGACTCTAACTCTTCGGGTGCCTATGTTGACCCTCGAGCGATACATAGTGATGTCGAAAACACTTAGTGCTTTTATAACTGTTCTTATCCCAGGTGAAATGTCATAGTTGTCACACAAGTGCCGCATGCCCTGAGCATGATGTGTTTTTAATCAAAGACTTACGTTCCTCGAGAACGAGTGCCTACTAATAAACTTGAAATTCTTTTCAGATTCAAGAGCAAGTCTTTATTACTATGTACATTATAATTACTGTAAATGAACTTTACTTATTGCTGCAATTCATTTAATTTCTGCATTTGTGAAATAAAATTTCCATTTTATTACCTGTGCGTCTCAATCAGCTCCTACTTACTATGAAATACATGCCTGTCATAGTTTTATTATCCCCTTTTTTCCTTATGGTTATGGAGAAATTAAGATACTAACTCTTAATTTATATTCACTCTGATTATGTAATGTTCCAATACGAATACTTACTCTTCATACCCTGGAGATGAATCACCCTTCTCAGCACACAGTGCCCAACCACCACTGGTCTGCTTTTTAGAATGTTCCTATACGAATACCAAACATTCGGCTTCGTCTCCAAGTTCTTCAAGTTCTTCTATCAGGATGAATAGCCCTTCAATACCACTTTGACGTCGGCATGGCCCGTGGGAACTTCACTGCCAAGGGGGGCAGGATGATTCTTCCCTACGGTTCTTTACCAAGATTACTATGCTAATTTGTCAATGCCTTGGCACTTACTAATAGGGGAAAATCTACCACGATACATTGATTCTCTGGTATTCTTCCATCAGGACGCCATGGCTTGAGCTCAAAAAACGGATTTTGAGCGAAGCGAAAAATCTATTTTTGGGTGAGATAGCCATGGCGTCCTGATGGACCCTCCCTGCTACTTCGTCCAGTTTTTAGGTCCCACCCTGCTCTGCTGTATCATGGTGATGGGCAAGCAACTGGCTTCAGGATAAAGACGGACGTGACGTCATTTAAGCAATGGCGCCCGTTTGTTTACGTCTCGAGTATCAGTAGTAGCCACGAACGAGATTAGCTATGGAACGGCTCCCAGCTATTCTCAGCCCTTACACACCGAAGCATTAACTCTGTTCGGGGTGTAGATAGCTATGTGGCGCGTTAATACATGCGTCCCCTGTTGATATACGATGTCTTAAAGGGAAACCTTTAGGATACTCGCTCCAGAAGTTAGAATTCTGTGATAACCTGTGGTTAAATTCTCTGGGAATATCTTAGTAGTTATTTACCCAAGGAAGCTACCAAAAAGGAACCTTCCATCAGGACGCCATGGCTATCTCACCCAAAAATAGATTTTTCGCTTCGCTCAAAATCCGTTTTTTCATAACTCTGACCATCCTTTACATTCAGATCTCCCTGGACAATTCTATCCTGTTCGTAATACTAGGCAGGCAGTTAATTCTAATAGCCAGGCCTTCTCCATCACGAGGCTCAATACTACGCAGTACTCTAGAAGTTTTATTCTAGCTGTTACCAAGTTGTGGAATGATCTTCCTAATCGGGTGGTTGAATCAGTAGAACTTCAAAAGTTCAAAGTTGGAGCAAATGCTTTTTTGTTGACCAGGCGGACATGAGTCTTTTTATAGTTTATTTATGACATATTTGTTTTTGATGTTGTTTATAGTTTATATATGACATGTCTGTTTTGACATTGTTACTTTTTGTAGAATGATTTATTGTTGATTTGTTCTCTTCATTTATTTATTTCCTTATTTCCTTTCCTCACTGGGCTATTTTTCCCCGTTGGAGCCCCTGGGCTTATAGCATCTTGCTTTCCCAACTAGGGTTGTAGCTTGGATATTAATAATAATAATAATAGGACATATCTGTTTTGACGCTGTTACTGTTTTGGAATGATGTATTGTTAATTTATGCTCATCATTTATTTATTTCCTTATTTCCATCCTCACTGGGCTATTTTTCCCTGTTGGAGCCCTTGGGCTTATAGCGTCTTGCTTTTCCAGCTGGGGTTGTGGCTTGGATAGTAATAATAATAATAATAATAGGACATATCTGTTTTGACGCTGTTACTGTTTTGGAATGATGTATTGTTAATTCATGTTCATCATTTATCTATTTCCTTATTTCCATCCTCACTGGGCTATTTTTCCCTGTTGGAGCCCTTGGGCTTATAGCGTCTTGCTTTTCCAGCTGGGGTTGTGGCTTGGCTGGTAATAATAATAATAATATCTCAAAACTATACTTGTTGACCTTCAAATTCTATCTTTTCTCTTATTTTTACAGATATAGCTTTAAAATTTGCTATATAACTTAGAACGACATTATAAAACTATCAAATTGAGCCCTTTTTTTCATTTTTAGTTTCAGCTTTTTTTTTCTTACTTTTTTCCTTGATTTATAGGTTTTATTTTATTACCATAATGAAAAATTCATATCTAGCAAAAAAAAATTACTTTTAGAAAAAATAAAAACTCAATTTTATGGGAGGTCTATATAGGGTAGTAATCCCAGGTCTTAATATTAATTATCAAGGGAGAAGATATTTCCTTCAACTCTGCATCTGTCAATTGGGATTGTATTGAGGATATATTTTATGCAAAGGAGAGAACTTTCTTGTGAGCATTTTACTCGTATTCTCTTATATGAAGAAGTCTTTAGATGGCTAATAAAGTAAGACTCGCTATCAAACAAAGACAGATTCTCTACATTCTATAACACCATCATTATAATAATCACAAAATAATTATTAGTCATTCTATATCAATATCAAGGAGAATTTCATATTAAGTTCCAAATATATTTCTAAAGTAAAAATAATGGGGAAGTTCGTAGAATATCTTTCTAATTATAGACTATAGTCATATCCTAAGAAGAGATATTGATTTCTTTATGAAATTTAGTTATATTGAATGCCAGTACAGATTACATAAGTTTTAACTAAAATTATAATCAACCTAGAGAGAGAGAGAGTTTTTCTAGAAATACATTGACTGTAGGGACAAAGGTCTCAGACATGTCTTACGCTTCCTTTTCCGTCTGTTTATGGTCTTTCTATGCCAGTCTATGCTATACTCGTAAATTTTCTTAGCTCGTCAGTCCATCGTCTTCTCTTCCTTCCCCTGCTTCTATTGCAATCTCAAGGGACCCTTTCTGTTATTTTTTATATCCATCTATTATCTGTCATCATCATTATGTCCTACCCATGCCCATTTCTTTTTCTTGCATGTTTTTAGAGTATCCTCTACTTTGTAGTTTGGTCTCATATTGATTGATATAAAGTTATATAAAGAATATAATTTATTTCACAGCATGACACAATAAAATTGGTGCCGGAGAACCGAAAGGGAAATTAAAAACTCTATTAGAAAATAAAAAAGAAATATTAAAAATAAAAGATAATGTATAATACCAAGAGTAATATCACATATATATGTAGTGCTGAAATTTTCTACAAATCTTTGTGTATGGTTATCGTTATTACAGTAGCACTTTTTATATTTGGCATATTCATCATACTTCGAGTTAAGTCTTCACTCCATTCTCTTTATTCTTTAAGAAAATATACGACCCATGAACAAATTTCTTTCTTGTTATCTCCGATTCTATATATTGAAGAGCCATTGTTTTGGCTTCAGAGTACTAAAATATTCACTATAGTCCATTTCTTTTAGCGATGCATATTTGCACGGACTCGCAGCGGTGCCCTTTTAGCTCGGAAAAGTTTCCTGATTGCCGATTGGTTGGACAAGATAATTCTAACCAATCAGCGACCAGGAAACTTTTCCGAGCTAAAAGGGCACGGTTGCGAGTCTGTGCAAATATGACTCGCTAAAAGAAATTGACTTTTTTTATAGTTCTCACTTGGAATGCCGACAAGAAAATGTTTGTAACAATAGCACGTATGCTCAAAATTTTAAAATAAAATTGTCAGGTAATGGTTGTTTATATAAGTGCTCACGTTCAATACTAACAGCTCCCTGTATCCCTCTAGTGTTGGAGGTATAGTATTCCATAATTTGAGAATATCATTAATAAAGTTAGTGATCAAATTTTGCAGTAGAAAAATTGCTGAAGAAAAATTGTATATGTAATTTTTTTTTTATGTAGATATGTTGCTGTAAACGAATTTTCGTAGATGAATTGTTGTAGAAGAATTCTTACTTGTTTACTTGTTTTGGGTTTAAATCCAACCCTCCACTGAAGTCAAGTGAACTACTTCTCTGGCGGGCCCATATTAATCATCTAACGAAACATTTTCATAATAACTTATACAATTCTTTGATTGTAGCATCTTCCAAATCATATGATCTTGTGAAAAGTAATGTCTTTAGTTTCTTCTTAAATCCAATTGCTCCCTTTAAGTCCTTCATTTCAGTTGGCAGTTTATTATAATGTCTAGGCGCACAGTAGCTAAAGGCCCTTTCACCAAATTTACCATTTGTTCTTGGTTCAGATAGCCTATGTTTTTCACTCATGTGTCTTATGTTAACATTTGTTTCTAGTTCTAGTTTGTTCAGGCATTCTTTTGGATATTTTGGTTCAGTATCTTAAACGTTAGTAAGAATAGCTTGTATTCAATTCTCGCTTTTACTGACAGCCAGTGTAATTTAATTAGTGCAGGGGTAACTCTTTCCCTATTGTGTAGTCCTTTAATTAATCTAGCGGCTCTGTTTTGTACTCTCTGAATTTTCTTCAGCTGATAATTTGGTAAACCATAGAACAGTGAGTTGCAGTAATCAATTCTTGAAAATATGTGGTGATTAATGCTATGTTTCTAATATGATAGTTATAATTTCTTACCATATTATTTATATGTTCATTCATTGTCAGTCTATCATCGTGTATGCATTATTTTATTAAGGTATTAAAATAAATACCGGCACTCAATGAAAGTAATAATAACACCAAGTGAAATTAAATATTTCAAATATGTTACAAAAACTATTGAGTATCATATTAGACAGTTTAAGATGCAACTTAAAGTAAATAGCCTACTTTAATGCAAACAGTAATTGTCAATATGACACGACAAAGAATGAGGTAATGACATCCAAAACTGCAAGATAATTAAATCCCCTACAAGTAAGTAGAAGGAGATACCCTGTGAAGTTAATAAGAACATAAAAGGAATTTTCCACACATTATAAAAATCGTCATTGTTATAAGAGACAATGTAAAGTGTTCGTTCATTCAAGTTAGTACATCAATGAACAATATAATTAGGATATATTGATAATGAATATGACAATGAGACGAGGCAATGGCATTTAAAGTTAAATACTGAAATAACAAATTAATAAGTAAAATAGGTAAATACATAATGAAAGTTATAACAAAAACGTAAAATTAATCTTTCAAATATATTTCCAATAATAGTAAATACACATTGTAATGTGTTATTTCAAGTTAAAACATCAAATAACAAATTAACTGAAATATATTCAGACATTTTTTTTAATGACAATTAAAAATAAAGTAATGAAATTTAAAATGTCACAATCAAATAACATACAAATATGAATATAGGCTAAAAATAAAAACACGCGAAAATAATCTCCCAAATATATTTCCGAAAATATTCAATACACCACTACCCCTGTTTAGCCTCCAACCAAGACCTGTAAAATGTAGCCTATTGGGTACGACGAGTTGGTCCTAACATTTGACCGGACAGTGCCGTACCTATTCACACGTCATGCGTTCTTGGCTACGTAGTTTTTGGGGGTGATCCATGACCTAAGACCCCCTCAAACTAGCTGCTAACGGGATCATGCCTACGTTAATCGTAAACGCATACGTAAGTATCAAAGATTGGCGTAGCAATGATCCCCGTCAGACCTACGTCTACTGGAATGAATTTTCTTCATTCCTTTCCTTTTGTATTTTGAACTAGCTCTGACTAATATACGAGTTACCCATTATATTTTCGCCTTCGCTTTACGTTTTCTTCTGTGAAGATACGGGTGAACTGCGTTAAGATTGTTGACAAATACGCCATGCTTTCGTGTCGTCACGTCGTAGCCTAAAACCATGACAAAAGGATATACGCTGTGTGAGAAGATTTTATGTTTGGCCTCTACGAGGCATTGTTTATCCTTTTCATAAGGAAATTTGTATTTAACCTCTGTGTGAAGGAATATATCTGTTGTCCGCTTCACGAGTGTAAATTTATTTGTCCTTTTCGTAATGACATTTTGTGTTTAAACTCTGTGTGAAGAAAATATTATGTTTGGTAGCCTCTACTTGAGTGCACTTTTATCAATTAAGTTGTTGCCTTGTATGCAGTATAAATCTTGAATCGTTCGGTGATGGTCGCATTGTCAGACTTGTTTGTTGAACAAGTCTGATAATGTTAATATTTTAACTTTTAACGTAAATTTTTGTCTCACGTGCCCGTACGCTATTAAACGTTTATATTATCTTCGTGTAGGTGAACTGCATCACCAAAGTTATTGTCAGGGTGCTGTACCCTTGAGTGTTAGTGCTCCTATCCTTCTCTGTTGATCTTTGTTGCATGTTGTAGGGAGATATTCCCGAAACAACAAGGTCCCCACTCAATAATTAATAAATACAATTCGCCATAACAATTATTCAGCGTTCAAGAGCCGCATATGGCTTATATACTCCGCCCGACAGGAAAAAAAGAGGCTATTTTGGCTTACGGAAGTAAACGAGAGCAAGATACGTGAATGTGTGTCCCAACATTTACATGCATAGCTTTAAAGCATAACCATTATGATACAAGTTCATCAAATCAAGCTATGGTCACCACCTAAGAAATTGAAACATGAAAATAAATGAAATGAATGGATATCAATGCGCAATTGTTGAACTTTAAGTCAAACTTTCTCTAATAGCTCAAAATTAAACATATCAGAGAGTGATTACTTAAGAGACAAATTCAATGGATTTATAAATCAATGGCACTTGAACAAAGTTCAAATCATAAGGACAATCACCTTTTCTAATCCTACACATCACCACACGTCACCCGATAATAGGTTCTTCTCAAAAGTTATCCCTAAAGAGCCCTGAGGCCTGAGCAAAAAGGTGTCTCTTTTGTCCTGCAGTCGGGTTTTATATGGGGATAAGAGACAAGATATACAGTTACCGCAAGTACAGAACTAACTTACAAGGTTTACATTAACACAAAAACCTTTAAGCAAATTCAAACGCTGTTATGGAAAATAAACTCAAAACATACAATATGTAATTTAAACATATTTGTTCAATGTAATTAGTTAGATGCTATTGTGTAACAAATACAATTATGGACAATGCCACGCCCATAAAGTGTATGCACATACGCATCTACTCGTACGTTTACGGAGGATTGGAGGGGCGTGAAGAGAGTGATAACTGATGAGATTCAAAGGGGTGATCGAACCACTACCTTTCTCCTCCTGATCCTTTGACCTCTCCCAATAGTTTCTTTAACGAGGCGTGTAGACTAAATACCATTATAATTCCAACTACTTCTACACACAGTACACCACATTCACAACTTTTATAGATAGGTAGTAGGTTAGATGGGACACCAGCCACTCGTTGAGATACTACCAATAGAGAGTTATTTGGTCCTTTGACTGGCCAGATAGTACTACATAGGAACTCTCTCTCTCTCTCTCTCTCTCTCTCTCTCTCTCTCTCTCTCTCTCTCTCTCTCTCTCTCTCTCTCTCTCTCTCTCTCTCTCTCTGGTTACGGCTCATTTTTCTTTTCCTTCACATACACCGAATAGTCTGACCTATACTTTCCGTATTATCATGTCCTCGTACATCTGACAACACTGAGATTACCAAAATATTTTTCTTCGCTCAAGAGGTTAACTACTGCACTGTAATTGTTCAGTGACTACTTCCCTCTTGGTAAAGAGTAGAGGTGTGGAGAATTATTTTTTAATTAAGTGTTTGAGTGGGACTTAGTTAGTCCAGGAAAGTCTCCCTACAGCAGTTACTCAAAGATCAACAGGGGAGGATGAAGAGCACACACACTCGGGGCACAAACACCCTGTTAATAACTTTACTGCTGTAGTTTACTAACCGTCACTCTTAAATACTAAAATGGGAAATTTTACTCTGTCCAGAGGCCGGAGAACTCCACACGTGAAAATTAAAGTAATGTAATGGCCTACTCTAGCTTTGTCAGGTTTATAGTCATCTTCACAATTGGGCTCTATTTCGACTCCGTCCCAGTGACCCCAGTGAGATGCTGGACAGGAATCTTACGTTAATGTAATTACGAGAAAATAAAAAAAAAATGGGAGCAATGATGTAAAGTAAAGTTTAAAGATGTAGATCTTTACCTTCGAAGCAGATATTCAATAATAAGTCGCTCGCTAACACGCCCTTTTTTAAGTTACTCCTTTTCAAATATCGGGTATTCTGTCCCGTGATCAAATATTCATAATAGGCACATTGAAATAAATGAGGGAGTAAAAATACCACAAGGTTTAATTAACCTAATCATGATTTATTATACAAATTTACATTAAATGAAAAGTAAAGTGGCAAATGAAATTAAAAGAAAAATAGAAGAAAAGAAAGCAGAGATGACCAAACTGGGTTAGTGAATAGTAATGGTAGAAAAGATTATATAGGAGAACTTAACACTAATGAGGCCGTAATAGTTATGAAAACAATTTTAAAATGGTAGAATTAAAAGAAAATTATAGAAACATGAATGATAATGATAGGTTTGTGTGTTGTGTAGGGAGTCAGAGGATACTACTGAGCATATTTTAATTGTAATAAGTTAAGGAAATTTAGAAATAATAACATAGAAATAGGGAATTTAGAAACCCCCAACTAAAGAGGTTGCCCGGTATATTGGAAAGTTGTTAGAAGTAAAAGTATGCAATCTGTGCTGTCCGTGTAGGAGGTTACTAATGATAATTAATTTTCTGCAGAATGTAGCACTTTGCACTTACCACGCTTAGTCTAGTAGTGTGTCCATAATCAGCGAATACTGGAGAGAGCAACTAGGAGCCTGGAACCTGGAAGAGAAGGTGATAACCCACTACAGGATATCAAAAGAAATATTCTGATCACTTGCTATCCTACTAGAATTGAATTGGTTAATCCTAAACAAGAAAGAAAGAAAAGTCAGATACAAAATAGTCTGGAACCATGAATAAAGATACAAACACCGCAGCATAGTTTTTGTCCTTCGATTACATGACAAACGACAATTTACAATGATAAGGGAATTTATAGTTTTGAGGCAAAAATATTAATTCTACAGTAAGAGATGGGTCGGAGATACATGTGAATACACAAACATATATCATATTGTTGTGAGAGGAATTTTTCAATGACAAAAATAGAGTAGTGGGAGTTTTGTTCTCAGGTAATGATATCTAAAAATAAGATATTCCAAAATCATTTGGATACGAATACAAAATGAGCTCAAATAAAGATATATCTTTAACGAATTGAAAAAAAAAACCTACAAGCCCCTGACTCCCTGTGAGCCGTTGTACGGGTAATCCCCTTACATGATCCTAAACCTTGAAATTATACACTGCCATAAACCTCCATAATTTAAATCATAAGGGTGTTTTTACAATTCCTTATACCATAGTTTGAACCTTAAGAACATTGAACAATTATGGCGGGCAATGATTTTCCCGCGCTAAATGCCTAAATCTTTGAAAGGCAAAAGGCGCTCAGTGCAGAACAACGCACCTTAAGAAACACTTGAGTTGAGGATTCAATTTCAATATATAACCAGTTAACCACTTGAGATTTGAAAGTTGAAACATTTTAAATAGTTGATCGCCCAGTTCTGTTACTAAGAAAAGGAAAATGCCTGCAGAGTCCAAGCTCGTTCTTCGTTTCAAAAAACTTACCGAACATGCATTTGCACCAAGCAAAGGCTCCAAGTTAGCAGCAGGTTACGATTTATGCAGGTAAGCAGTCTTCGACCTATGATAGCTCTTAAAGCTTCGATTATAATAATTGTTGGACTTTCCAGTATGGTACCTCACTTTTGCATTTTTGTAGTAGAAACCCAACGATGGTAGGATTGATTTATAGCCTAGAGTAAGTGGTCTCACTTTTAGTACCCCATGGTAGGCAAATTAGGTCTGACATGTTCGTTATTTAAGTAAACTGTCATTTAAATTTGCCAGAGAACGCATACCGGACCCTAATGGTGTTAAGGTTATCTGCTGACTTAACTGATTTCTTGTATTTATTCTAAATGATTACCAGTTGCTTATGAGTAGACTATTCTGTACCTCTTGGAAACCAGGTATTGTGTATTGATTAGAGTAAATAACTGGTGCATACTAAGACAACCAAACTATGATAACAAACCTATGGTGCTGGTGTGACGGTCTGAACGATCCCCGGTCTCAGAATTTTCCTTGACATTGTATAATGGTTCCTTTCCGCCATTAGCTCGCTTCGCTCGCATTAAAATAAAACATCAAGCTCTTATGTACTGGCAAGCGGTAATGTTGAGCTGCGCACGCTAACATTACAGGAAAATAAAACCAACCTCGTATGCACTGGCAAACGGTAATGCTCGCGCATGCGCAGATTATCAAGGAGAATTCTGAGACCGGGGGATCATTCAGACCTTCACACCGGGTCCTTAACTAACAAAGAACGGTATTATAATAGTTACGGACGAGGCGATATTTTAAGCAGAAAGAATTAGTTTAGTAAGTAATGTTCTTTCACTGAATTTGACCATTTCAACAGCAGTCAAATCGAAAACCCGTTAGACCACACAAGAACGAGGATATTTTTTACTCTGCCGTGTAATCGCTTCGCTTGCGGAAAAGGAATAACATCAAGCTCCTATGTACTGGAAGGTGGTACGTGCTGAGATGCATACACTAACCCCATTGATTATTATTTCTTAGATAATTAAGTTTTTATTTGTAGTGAATTTAAAGTCATTTTTCAAGAAAACAAACACTTCTCCATAGGAAACCTGTTTTTTAGTTGAAAAGCTTTTCCATCCATAACTATAATAAAAACCCAAAGAACATTGGTATTATGTAGTGTATTACAGGGCAATGTAACCTAGGGAAAAAAATACTTTTTTTATAAAATAAATTCCACTCTCTTCGAAAAAGACGCTCGTTCCCGTCACAAATGAATAGTTTTAATATATATATATATATATATATATATATATATATATATATATATATATATATATATATATATATATATATATATTTATATTTATATATATATACAAATTTCTACCTCATACTTGGGATCAAACGCTAGCCCCTTCTAATGAAAGGCCAGGTCGAAACCAACCATGCCACGAGAGGCCATAAAAGATATCGGAACCTGACGCTACCTAGCTGTCCGAGGATTTACCTGGTAAGAGACTGATGTCTCGCCAGGTAAATCCTCGGACAGCTAGGTAGCATCAGGTTCCGATATCTTTTATGGCCTCACCAGGTAAATCCTCGGACAGCCAGGTAGCGTCAGGTTCCGATATCTTTTATGGCCTCTCGTGGCATGGTTGGTTTCGACCTGGCCTTTCATTAGAAGGGGCTAGCGTTCGATCCCAAGTATGAGGTAGAAATTTATTTCTATTTGAACACGATGTTGTGTTGATATTTATCTATATATATATATATATATATATATATATATATATATATATATATATATATATATATATATATATATATATATATATATATATATATATATATATATATATATATATATATATATATATATATATATATATATATATATATATAATATATATATATATATATATATATATATATATATATATATATATATATATATATATATATATATATATATACATGTATACTGGGGTAGTGGTATATAATGGTAAAACAAGCCTTTTCTTCTCTATGCATTACCATGGATGTTTAATGAACCAATGAAAAAATACGGTAATATTGAGCTCCCTTAGCAATTTTAGCGTAACATGCTAACATTAGCAGTGTTTTTCATTTATTTGTTTGGGTGAATGTGGTTTTTCAGGACAGAGCGATATCTTTCTTATTACTACCCCAATCGTTTTTTTTTTATGGGGAAGAAGTTCTTTACTATGATCCGATATACCACATGAAGTTATTTTATCAATTTAAATTATAATATATTTTACCTTCACCACGGCAGTATTTTCTAAGTTCAGCCCGGTCCGAACGATAATTCGCAATGATTAATGTATTTATAATTTTGAGGCAAAAAATATTAACCCTATAAGAGATAGGTCACAGGGATATATGTGAATACACAAAAATATTAAATTGTTGTGAGAGGAATTTTTAAATGACCAAAATGAAGTAGTGGGAATTTTGTTCTCGAGGAAGGTAAGGGCACGGCTTGTAGGTCAGGTTAGGAGGGGAAGTTTGGGTTAGTTGACCATTTTTCTCGCACATTTTCGACATTCATGCGCAGAGTGGTCCTAGTATGTAGATTGTTGGGACAAGCATTTACAAATTTAGTGAATTTAATATTATTTCATTCTGTGATCATTCCCTTGAAAAAGAGCCGAATTTGGACATTTTTTTTACTCGATATTCGGGCGGTCCAAGACTTGTCCCCATAAACTACATCGGCTTCATTTGTTGACATTCTACTGGAATTTGACCTTTCTTTCCTCTGCAAATAAGCCACTCTTCCATTATGGCCCCCTTCCCGACAGACACAGGTGGAAACATGGGACTTTGGGTGGGTTAAAATAGGAAGAATTTGATTATATTAACACTTGAGATTTTTAAAAAGGCCACATAACTACTTCTATTGTATTTATTGAAGTTATAAAGAATATAAATGATGCTATCAGTATGCCCTATAATCATGACTTTTGGTTAGGCACTTGTATTGACTGTCTTATGACCATATATAATAGGTTGAGTAAAGGTGAATATGATACCATGTGTCCACAGATGGAAAAGACTATATTTGTTAAAGATCGATCACCTTGGTTTGATGGGGAGACTTAAGTTAAAAAGAGGGAAAAAAGACAAAGAAAGTGGAATTGAAAACTGGCAGTGATGAAGGTGCAATAATGAGCCCTTTTAGGTAATGGTGATTGAATAAAGACCTGGAAAAGTATTGTTAGAAATACTCTGAATTGTTACCAGGCTCTTCAATCCACTCCTCCACTTCCCTCCAGAGGTGTTCAGTATTCTGAGTATGGGTGCCTGGGTCTGAGGGGTTGACGAAGTGTTCCGAGTGGTTGGTGGTCCTGTGCTTGTATCCCAGCTCTTGTAACGAGTTATGGGCACCCTACTTATCACTCGTAATGATACTTCCTACCCTTATATATTTTTGGATTAAGGGAATCAGGGTAGCACATCCCTTTTTCGAGGTAAAAGTTCAGGTAATGGAATTAACTGAACTTTGCTTACTGAATTTTGAAAATTTTTTTATTCTTATCTACTGTACTTTTTTAAAATGTTATTCATTTTTAATTTTTTTACTGTTCTTCTCCTGTGTTAGCTCTTTTCGCTTCACTTTCACCTGCTGCAGGCCTTTTAAAAAAAGACATATCTTGCTAACTCCAGCACCAGAAGCCATAGCTAGTAAAAAGATCAATTTTTATGTAAGATCTCTCAGAGAAGCCGAATATTATTATTATTACTTGCCAAGCTACAATCCTAGTTAGAAAAGCAGAATGCTATAAGCCCAAGGGATCCAACAGGGAAAATAAAATTGCTAATTTTTTTGTTATGCATACGTAGTGGCATTGTATTTTCGTACCTACCACACAGTACAGTTCTTTGGGTTTTTTAAGTTACGTATGTTCTTGTTGAAAAGAAAAATAATTCTAATGGGGACTGGAGACCCCTGCGATAGGTGGAAAACTGCGAAGTAGAATTTGGCCCCTCCCCCGTATTAATTTTTGTGTGCGTGGTTACAAGAATGTTTAAAATACTGTATGTATATATATGCTTTATATATAGTATATTATGCTTAAATCTATTGTATTTGAAAGTATAAAATCATTACAGTACAGTGCTGTAATGTATAGGCCTACTACATTTACTCACAAATATTTTACGTAAATCTACAAATGATATACTCGCTTGTATATTTTACTTAGATCTACAGTTTTTTAATTACTACACACAAACCCTTCACACACACACACACACACTCTCTCATACGATACGATATTATGGTGTTCTAACATTCGCCAATGACAGTAGTATCTTCAGCTGTAATGATGAAGACGCTGCAAATGATGATAATTACGATGATAAAGGCGATGATGATGATAAGGCTGATGACGATGACAGACCAGGATAGTTCGATGAATGATGATGATGGAGTTACTGCACAGGTAATGAGGCCTTTAAAGCAGTTCTGGAAGCGCCTCATCATCATCAGATATCGGCGCTTGGTCGTCATCTGCTTGTGAGAGAAGCACAGAGGCTCCTACTCCACTCGTAAAGGGTCGAAGTTCATCTGAAGGCTCTTCTATTGGAGGGGCTAACAGTGTAGCTGGCTTTTTTCAATTTTGTCAAGAACACAGTGATGGGGAGTTACTGTAATTTTTTCTTTTGTTGCAAAATACCCTTGTATAATGCCATAATCCCATCAACACGGTTGCAAGACTTGACAGTTCGAACCATGTTCTCATTGACTTCTTGTGCAAAACATTGCAATGACCTTGCCATGTTGCATATTTCTTGCAGGGTCTCCAGAGTAAGGCCAGTCTTATTCATGTCTTTGTCTTGCTCTTCTTCACTCGCTGACTTCGTTATTTCAAGAAGGTCTTCGTCTGTCAGCGCGTCTGAATGGGCCTCGATAAGGCTGTTCATGTCTTCTTCCATCATTTCAGCGAATCCTTCATCATTAATTATACGGGCCAGCGTCACCTTCTCCATTGCCAAGTGATGGATTTCGTCAGGAGTGAACCTGCTTAATCATGAACAGCAGCAGGCCATAATTTCTTCCAACTTGAACTGATGGTTTTTGTTTTCATTTCTTGCAATGCCTGCTGCAAGTTAGTCAAACATGACGCAATAATGTACTTGCACCAGTACTTTTTCAAGGTGAAGCCTTCTTCGTTGTCGTCAACTGACGCGATGAGGCACTCCATTGGGCACAAGTGTAGAGTGCCTTAAATGCACGAATGACTCCTTGATCTATCAGCTGTATAAGCGCTGTGGCGTTAGGGGGCAGAAACCCGACCTGCAGGTCTGTTGCATGGCCTCCTGCACAGTCCATTAAGAGAAGGACCTTGAAAGTGAGGCCCTTCTCAGCCAGATACAGCTTTACCTCGGGAACAAAGCAGTAAATGAACCAGTCAGCTATCAGGGCTTTAGTTATCCAGACCTTTGCATTATTCATTTAAAAGACGGGAAGCATAGCCTTATTTTTATTTTTCAAAACGACGCTTACGAAGTCCAACAGAAGGATGTAGATCAGAGGGCGCTAGCATCGGGCGTCGGTAGAGTGGCGCAGGTAAGGTAACTAGGGCCTCTGTTACGGCCCTTCCCTTTGATGAAGGAATTATCTAAATGGAAGACAGCCTGTGAATAGTGGTTTTCACACGCCCCTGCTTTATACACGACGCCCACTGGGTGTTCGCGCGAGGGTAGTAACCTCTGCATTCCATACTTTAAATTTCTCTGGTATATTTGGAAGTATTTATATCAGAAAAGTGTAAGGAAGGACCCTTTTCACCGGGCGTCACAGGTATCTCCCCAGAAATAGATTTTTCCTTTGTCAAAATCCCTTTTTTATTTTTCAAGGCCCGTGGATTTTTTGCCTTAAAAATAAGGCCTGGCTTCATCATAAAGCCTTCAGCACTACCACACATGATAAGTGTGACTCGGTCCTTGTGTGCCATGTAGCCTGGTCTGCCCTTCATCCTTGAAGAGGAATGTACGTGATGGCATTTTCTTCCAAAAGAGACCTGTCTCATCCATGTTGAAAACTTACTGGCCATCCTTGATCATTTTTGGAAATTCAGTTTCCACGTAATGACGGGCGGCATCAGTGTCAGCAGAGGCAGCCTCGCCATACAAAGGCACGCTTTGGAGGCTGTATCGCTATTGAAACTTGTCGAACCAGCCTTTGCTGGCTGTAATGCCTTGTCCTCGAGGTGGCGAATCACTCGTAGTGCTGGTACGCTGTGGTACGTCAGCGTCATCTTCATCTGCTTCTTCTTTGTCATCGTCATCGGGCAAGGTTTGATCATAGACTTAGCCTTTGTCCTGATCATATTAGTATCCAAACTTATTTTTTTCCCTACAAACTACAATCCACAAGGCTAATGCAGCTTCCATCTTAACAATTCGCTTATTATGCGGCGTTACCACACGTTTCACTTTTTATTAAACGTTATTTCCGTAGCACTGCGGATGTTCACTTCAACCATCTTTATATAGCGCATAGTAGATTCAATCACTGTAAATACAGTTAGAGTAAGAATGTGTATTTTTATTGTTTCTGTGATCTTCAAATGTATCTGTAATGTGTTTGTTCAAGTTTCATAGTCTCAAAATCCCAAAATGGACCGACTTTCCCAATGTCCACGAATGTAACACCCCTATTACCATTATTTTTTATGGAGAAATTATGTTCTGTTAACACGACATCTCCCGGAACATAACCCACGTGTTAACGGGGAGTTAACTGTGTGTATACAGTATATATTATATATATATATATATATATATATATATATATATATATATATATATATATATATTATATATATATATATATATATATATATATATATATATATATATATATATATATATATATATATATATATATATATATATATAATGCCTGATTAAAAATGATCCAATTACAGTACTGTACAAAATTATTAAATTTCAATTTTTGTTGAAGTGTATTCATTGATTTCCTTCTTCCACAGTGCATATGATGAAACAATTCCGGCCCAAGGTAAAGCGCTAATCAAAACTGATCTTCAAATAGAATTGCCTGAAGGATGCTATGGAAGAGTAGCTCCACGGTCAGGTTTATCGTGGAAAAATCACATTGATGTTGGGGGTAAGAAAGTTTTTATTTATTCCATAGATGTATAATATTTTTGCTATGTTGATTTTTTATGTATGGGTTTTATCAAAAACATATTTCAAATGGCTAAGTTGAAAGTTGAGTGAAATGGTATGTATTAAAATAAATACCATGATATTTCTTCACTTGGAACACAGTTATTACTTGTTGTTCAAATATTTTTGTATGAACGTATAGTGTATGCTGTACATTGGAATTATAACTTCATTGTATTCTTGATGATTGGTTAATCAACTCCATTTACAATACGGTATCATGTCTTTAGTTAATAATGATAGCTATGCTCCCTTCCATCACAAGGTTTATTCCAGAATTTATGTAAATGACAATGTATTTCTATTGTCTTTACACCAATGCCCCACTATACAAAGGAGTTCTGTTCCATAAGAAGCATTCATTAAACGTTTCCCATAGACTTCCATTATAAACATTTAGATACATTTCTACGAGTTCCCCCATTTCCTAATCTGACAATATACATGGGCTGTGTGCAACTGTCCAAGTCATGCTGTTCCATGAAGAATAAAAACTTCATTCATTCTTATGAAAAATCACCAGAGTATCAAAGTTGTCAGTTAATCTGACATCATTAAAGTTTTTTGAGGACCAAGAGGTAGGGATTGGTTTATGGGAGTTCCCTTCATGGGCTACTCTCTTCAGTTGGAACTCATACACTGGCAATCCCTAGAGAGGAGAGTGAATAAACAGTTGTCTTTTGTTTACATTGGAAGCTCATGCTTCGTTGATATACTGTATCTTGATCACGAGTGAATTATTGTTTATTTTATGGTAGAATCCTTATACAGTTTTCATTTCCCCATACAATTTCAAGTTCTGAATTGGTAAGTAAACTAACAATCATCCAGATGCTAGGAAAGCATTTAGTGTTCAAGCACTTACCTACGTCAGTCCAAATTAGATTCCAACACAAAAAGGCTTAACTTGAGATTACTTTATTATTGTAAGGTTACAGCACTTACAAATACACTTACTGATTAGAGCAATCGATGACTGTAGATAAGAGTAATCAGTTTACAACTATGACACACTTGTAGTTGCTCCCTTGTGCTCCTGGCTCCATCCAACTTGCTAATGTGCCATTTGAAATTTTAACGTATTTTTCTGTTTAAATTTTGCAGTTGTTCCATGTTTAAAAAATTGTGTTCATAATCAGTATAATGATATTAAATCATCAAAAGTAAACTATTACAAATGAAATAAAAAAAAATAATTTTCTCCTTTTAACATTATAATTTTATTTGTATTTATAACTAAAACTATCAATTCTCTACTAGCACTGTGACCTTTAGGCAAAGGTCATAAAGATACCACATTTGTAGACATGTGAACTGTTTAGGTATAATATTTATCTGCTGAAAAATAGCAAAACATTATCTTTTCATGAAAATGAAAATACAGTGAGCCCTACATCATAGTGGATTTTGACAATTCCACCATACCTGCCCAAAAGTAGGTTTTTCTTGTGAAAACATCTTTTTTTGGGGGCAATGTGCTGTGTATTCTCCAAGAACTTACCAAGCATTGATTTAGTAAACATATAATGTGCTGTGTAGTCTCCAAGGACTTACCAAAGCATTGATTTAGTAAACATATAATGTGCTGTGTAGTCTCCAAGGACTTACCAAGCATTGATTTAGTAAACATATAATGTGCTGTGTCGTCTCCAAGGACTTACCAAAGCATTGATTTAGTAAACATATAATGTGCTGTGTAGTCTCCAAGGACTTACCAAAGCATTGATTTAGTAGACATGTATACTATCAAGGACAACTGTCGGCTATCAAACAATAACATATAACTACACACATTTGCATAGGTGAGGAAGACTGACAAGTCTGACTCACATTTTATTAGGGATGATTCTAGGGAATATAGGAGGCCTGTCATCAGGCTTCCACTGAATGACCTGATTGAAAAGGTCCTTTTCTCCAGGTACCCTCCTGTAGAGGTCTCAAACAAGCTATTTACTCACAAGGGAATTTTTAACCAGCAATTATAAAAAAAAAATTTAAACACGGGAAAATTACACAGTGCTTAACCCTTTTACCCCCAGGCTATTTGGAAATTTCCAACCCTTAACCTCCAGGGGGTTATTTTTTTCCCAGCACATTTTGCAGTATATTTTTTTTAAATTGGTTTAACGGCCTTAATTTTTGTCATAGAGAGGTCAGGTTGGTCTCATTCTCTTGGAAAATGTCTGAATTTTCTCAAAAAAATTATCAAAAATATGAAAAAAAAAAAATTTATAGAATATTTTTGCAAGGACGTACCGGTACGTCCATGGGGGTAAAGGGATGGCTTTTGTGAAACGTATTAGTACGTCCTTTGTGGTAAAAGGGTTAATTGCTATGAATATCATCAAAAATTTGGTGATATATTTCCATTTCAGAATTTCTTCCTAAAATAGAAAAATAATTTGCATGTTTATTTTGGGCTTCGGAATCACTGTATCAATATATAGAGATGCTGCAGAGGCATTAAACATTTAAGAACATTAATTTTGTTTTATGAAAGATAATAATTGTTGTACTCTACTGAAAGTTTTTCTGTAATGTTTGAATTGTCTTGCAAATTAGCTCAAACAGTTTATGGTAACTTCCAGACGAAGTCCAATGGCACATTCCCGTATTTCATGTCATCTATAAAATTACATATCGCTGTTTTATTTGTTTTATTGTGAATTATTTTCCATTTTGTAATACGGAAATATTTTTATTTATTTATACATTACTCCAAAATTTTTTGCTAAAATTAAGTGCTGAATAACAAAATTTCTGCTAAAAATTTAAGCATTTCTATACTTTAATGATTCATAATTGTGCTAGATTATCTAAATATATCTGCTATAAAGACTATATTAGTGAGAGTTTAGTATACTAATGTATTTTAATACACAATGTATTAATTTTTCAGCTGGAGTTATTGATAGAGACTATAGAGGAAATGTTGGTGTCGTGTTATTCAATCACGCCAAGGTAGATTATGATGTTAAGAAAGGTGATCGTGTGGCACAGCTGATCTGTGAGAAGATCTTCTATCCTGAAGTGGAGGAAGTGCAGGTAGTGTACATTAGCATTTTGTTGTCATAGCCTCTGCTAACAAAGATATGCTAATTCAATAATTGATAGTAGCAAAACCTATAAAATATTAGACAGGAAGTTTATACATAATATTATTTGATGTGCAATTTGTTTTTGTTCAGTACAAATTTTTTGTCCTTTATTAATGGATATTTTTATCTCATGCATAGTTGTAAATGGCTTCATTCATTCTTTAGCTCTTCCGATGTGAATATGTCATTATACTCTTCCTTCCCACATAGACTATACACCTTGGGCATGTTAGTATATAGTGTCATAATTGCATTTCCCTTGAAATATGAAGGAGAATCATAAGTATATTATGCTTAAGTGTTTGTAAAAGGGCAGCCTTTATAGAAAGCTCAGTTTTCAATCTTAGGTGCACCCTCTTGAACTCTGAGTTTTGTAGGTGCCTTGCTTTTTCACAAGCACCTTCTTGTTTGGTGTGTTGTACAGTAGAAGTCCCTTTAACTGGCACAGTCGGGACTAAGCTTTTAAAGGTTTTAAGGTCGCTCATGAATGGCAGAGGCAAGCGACAGTGATCTTGCCCTAGCAAGCAGGACAATGCCCTAGAGATTGACCATATATATAGATGTTCAGTGCCCAAGTCCCCTCTCCATCCAAGGTGGGACCAGGTAGGGCCAGGCAATGGCTGCTGATGACTCGGCAGGTAGACTTTAGGCTCCCCCAAACCCCCCAATCCTTAGCTCACAAGGATGGTGAGGTTGCAGCTACTAAAGGAACTAATGATCATAAGAAATACCATTTTATAAGATGACCCCTTAAAAATCCTAAGGTTAAACCTTATCTAAGGGGATCGTCCGCCATTAAAGCCAAAATCGTTAAATATTGGATTTTTGTAATTCCAACATGTTATTTGTATTATTTACTCTGGTGATTCTGTATAAATTTTATTGGAATCTGACAAAAATTATTTCTTTTATGAATAAAAATGAAAATTTTTCTTTATTTTTTTCTTTAAAAAAATTCTATTGAATTAAATATCAATTGCTATGAATATTGTAATGCTAATGAGTGTCTAATATTTCCATTGTCAATGATAATTAGAAACTATTCACAATTACTTTAAAAATAACTAGACTTTCTATATAGCTTTCTCTGGTAATTAGTGCAAACATGGCCCAAGTCACCCCTCCCCCCACATCCCATGGGAGTACTTCTCACTCAAGGTGAGGGTATAAGGAGGTGCCACCTTCCGCTTTGTTGCTTAGTACAGTCTTACAAGGGCTATCTTTTCCCCATACTTCGATAGGATTCTTCTTTTGGTTTTAGGCATGATAAGGATACCACTACAATTCACTAGCAGTATAAATAGCGAGAAAATAGTGACCACGCCAAAATCAAAAGGCTCGACAATTCTTTCCACTAGTGCTTTCTGGTATTCACTGAGACATAGAAAGTGTTGAGCTGTCAAACATACTATTTGTGTAATATTTTTCCCTATTCTATAAGAATAGTGTACTTATCATAGGTTACCGTGAGTTCGAGAACTTGGTGTCGCGTTACTATGATGACCCGTGTAGTGCCATATACCTTTAGCACAAAAAAAAAAACGTAATGACTCGGTTAATTATGGCAGAATTAGTACAATACTTTCTCACGAGACTGCCCTAAGATTCACGATTTTTGATATCCCCAAAGTATACACATGAAATTTAATGCAGGACTATCCCCTTAAACTTATTTTATCACCCAAATGACCAAAAACAATTCACAGACATGCTAGAGACTAGACAATAGGAATCAATATAATTTGCTTAAAACAATGAAAGGTAAAAAATAGAATTAACATATATATATAGGTAGTTGTCGACTTAGACCGAGATAGGGACCGAGAAACGGGGCTTAACTCGATCTGGACGTATGTCGAACTGAAACTGTGAAGTTTTCGTAGATTTGTTATGCTGTCATGATACTGTAATCATCTTGATCATATTTTATCAATATTTTCTTACTGCATATAATTTTCTTGGTTCATAGAACATCATATGCTTTATTAAAGCATTTTTGTATTCTATTTTTCAATTTAAGAGTAGAGGTCCCCTTTTTTGTTTTGTTTCATTTGTTGATGTTGGCTACCCCCCAAAATTGGGGGAAGTGCCTTGGTATATGTATGTATTTTTCAATTTAGGAAGTTTTAGCAATCAACTATTATTGACTTTTGTTCACCTTTGGTTGTGATCGGCTTATTTCAAAGGCCCACTACTCTATCGACAAATGGACACTTACAGATAACAAGGAGTATTGTTTATATAATTTGTTAACTTGTTCAAAATATCTCCAGAATGAATATTTATTGCATCAGCACCAATATGTTATAGGATATCATAGGTTCCATTGAGCGACCCCCCTATTTTTTGCCCATAAAATGTTATTTTGATTATAAAATAAATTTTTGAATATACTTACCCGGTGATTATATAGCTGCAACTCTGTTGCTCGACAGAAAACTCTAAGGTAAAACTCGCCAGCGATCGCTACACAGGTTGCGGGTGTGCCCAACAGCGCGATCTGTCGACCAGATACCCAGTTCTCAGTGTAAACAAAGACTCAATTTTCTCCTCGTCCCACTGCGTCTCTATTGGGGAGGAAGGGAGGGTCATTTAATTATAATCACCGGGTAAGTATATTCAAAAATTTATTTTATAATCAAAATAACATTTTTCAATATTTAACTTAGCCGGTGATTATATAGCTGATTCACACCCAGGGGGGTGGGTAGAGACCAGCAATATAAGTTTACACTTTTTTGAGCTAAGAGTTTTATTTCATTTTAGAAGTTATCAAAATAACAAAAACAAAATAAATAGGTACCTGGTAAGGAAGTCGACTTGAACAATTACTCTGCCTTTTTAAGTACGTCTTCCTTACGGAGCCTCGCGATCCTCTTAGGATGCTGATCGACCCCTAGGATCTGAAGTATCAAGGGTTGCAACCCATACAACAGGACCTCATCAAAACCCCTAATCTAGGCGCTCTCAAGAAATGACTTTGACCACCCGCCAAATCAACCAGGATGCGAAAGGCTTCTTAGCTTTCCGGACAACCCAAAAAACAACAATAAAAACATTTCAAGAGAAAGATTAAAAGGTTATGGAATTAGGGAATTGTAGTGGTTGAGCCCTCACCCACTACTGCACTCGCTGCTACGAATGGTCCCAGTGTGTAGCAGTCCTCGTAAAGAGACTGGACATCCTTAAGATAAAAAGACGCGAACACTGACTTGCTTCTCCAATAGGTTGCGTCCATTATACTTCGCAGAGATCTATTTTGTTTAAAGGCCACGGAAGTTGCGACAGCTCTAACTTCGTGTGTCCTTACCTTCAGCAATGCTTGGTCTTCCTCACTCAGATGGGAATGAGCTTCTCGTATTAACAGTCTGATAAAATAGGATAAAGCATTCTTTGACATAGGCAAAGATGGTTTCTTAACTGAACACCATAAAGCTTCAGAAAGGCCTCGTAAAGGTTTAGTTCGTTTTAAATAGAACTTAAGAGCTCTCACAGGGCATAAGACTCTTTCTAGTTCATTGCCTACCATATTCGATAAGCTGGGAATATCGAACGATTTCGGCCAAGGTCGAGAAGGCAGCTCGTTTTTGGCTAGAAAACCAAGTTGTAGTGAACATGTAGCCTTTTCTGACGAAAATCCGATGTTCTTGCTGAAGGCATGAATCTCACTGACTCTTTTAGCTGTGGCTAAGCATACCAGGAAAAGAGTCTTTAAGGTGAGATCTTTCAGGGAGGCTGATTGTAGCGGCTCGAACCTGTCTGACATGAGGAATCTTAGTACCACGTCTAAATTCCAACCAGGCGTAACCAAACGACGCTCCTTCGTGGTCTCAAAAGACTTAAGGAGGTCCTGTAGATCTTTATTGTTGGAAAGATCTAAGCCTCTGTGACGGAAGACTGATGCCAACATGCTTCTGTAACCCTTGATAGTGGGAGCTGAAAGTGATCGTTCTTTCCTCAGGTATAAGAGGAAGTCAGCTATTTGAGTTACAGAGGTACTGGTCGAGGATACAGATACTGACTTGCACCAGTTTCGGAAGACTTCCCACTTCGATTGGTAGACTCTAAGGGTGGATGTTCTCCTTGCTCTAGCAATCGCCCTGGCTGCCTCCTTCGAAAAGCCTCTAGCTCTCGAGAGTCTTTCGATAGTCTGAAGGCAGTCAGACGAAGAGCGTGGAGGCTTTGGTGTACCTTCTTTACGTGTGGCTGACGTAGAAGGTCCACCCTTAGAGGAAGAGTTCTGGGAACGTCTACTAGCCATCGAAGTACCTCGGTGAACCATTCTCTCGCGGGCCAGAGGGGAGCAACTAGCGTCAACCTTGTCCCTTCGTGAGAGGCGAACTTCTGCAGTACCTTGTTGACAATCTTGAACGGTGGGAATGCGTATAGATCTAGATGTGACCAATCTAGGAGAAAGGCATCTATATGAATTGCTGCTGGGTCCGGGATTGGTGAGCAATATATTGGGAGCCTCTTGGTCATCGAGGTTGCAAAGAGATCTATGGTTGGTTGGCCCCAAGTGGCCCAAAGTCTCTTGAATACATCCTTTTGAAAGGTCCATTCTGTTGGAATTACTTGCCCCTTCCGACTGAGACAATCTGCCATGACATTCAAGTTGCCTTGGATGAACCTCGTTACTAGCGATATGTTTTGACCTTTTGACCAGATGAGCAGGTCCCTTGCGATCTCGTACAACGTCAGTGAGTGGGTCCCTCCTTGCTTGGAGATGTACGCCAAAGCAGTGGTGTTGTCCGAGTTCACCTCCACCACTTTGCCTTGAAGGAGAGACCTGAAGCTTTTCAAGGCCAGATGTGCTGCCAGTAGCTCCTTGCAGTTGATATGCATTGTCCTTTGACTCGAGTTCCATATTCCCGAACATTCCCGACCGTCTAATGTCGCGCCCCAGCCTACATCCGATGCGTCCGAGAAGAGAACGTGGTTGGGAGTCTGAACAGCCAGGGGAAGACCCTCTCTTAGGCTGATACTGTCCTTCCACCAAGTCAGGCAAGACTTCACCTTCTCGGAAATGGGGATCGAGACCGCTTCTAGCGTCTTGTCCTTTTTCCAATGAAATGCTAGGTGGTATTGAAGAGGACGGAGGTGAAGTCTTCCTAATGACACGAACTGTTCCAGGGATGATAGCGTCCCTATCAGACTCATCCACTTCCTGACTGAACATTGTTCCTTCTTCAGCATGTTCTGGATGCATAACTGGGCTTGGCTTGTTCTGGGGGCTGACGGAAAAGCCCGAAAAGCTAGACTGTGAATCTCCATCCCTAAATACACGATAGTTTGGGATGGGACCAGTTGTGACTTTTCCATATTGACAAGGAGACCCAATTCCTTGGTCAGATCTAGAGTCCACTTTAGATCCTTCAGACAGCGACGACTGGAAGAAGCTCTGAGAAGCCAGTCGTCCAAATAGAGGGAGGCTCGGATGTCCGCTAAATGAAGGAATTTGGCTACATTCCTCATCAGCCTCGTAAACACAAGAGGAGCTGTGCTTAGGCCAAAGCACAGGGCTTGAAACTGGAAGACAACCTTTTCGAAAACGAATCTCAGAAAAGGTTGGGAGTCCGGGTGGATGGGGACGTGGAAGTAGGCGTCCCTTAGGTCTAAAGAGACCATCCAGTCTTCCCTTCTGACTGCTGCTAAGACTGACTTCGTGGTCTCCATGGAGAACGTCTGCTTTGTGACAAAGACATTCAGAGCACTGACGTCTAGCACCGGCCTCCACCCTCCTGTCTTCTTTGACACCAAGAAGAGTCGGTTGTAGAATCCCGGAGATTGAAGGTCCGAGACTCTGACCACTGCTCCCTTCTCTAGCAAAAGAGACACTTCCCGTTTCAAGGCTCGTCTCTTGTCTTCCTCTCTGTACCTGGGAGAGAGATCGATGGGGGACGTTGCTAGAGGGGGTTTTCGTACAAAAGGGATCTTGTACCCCTCTCTGAGCAACTTCACAGATTGCGCATCTGCGCCTCTCTTTTCCCAGGTCTGCCAGAAGTTCTTGAGTCTGGCTCCCACTGCTGTCTGAAGAAGCTGGCAGTCAGACTCTGCCCATAAAGGACTTGGTTCCTTTCTTCTTTCCTCATTTCCCTTCGGCACGAGCACCTCCTCTGCTGGAGGCTCTGCCACGAAAGGGCGGAATAAAACGGGACGCTGGAGTGTCCATCCTTGGTCTAGCTGACAAGGTAGGCAAAGGGGTGGCTTTGCGAGCGGAGGACGCAACAAGATCGTGAGTGTTCTTCTGTATCAAAGAAGCGGCAATTTCCTTAATCAGGTCTTCTGGAAAAAGGCACTTGGAAAGAGGAGCAAACAGAAGTTCGGATCTCTGGCATGGTGTAACTCCAGCTGAAAGGAATGAGCATAGGTTTTCACGCTTCTTAAGGACTCCGGACACAAATGATGCAGCAAGCTCATTAGACCCATCACGTACGGCCTTGTCCATGCAGGAGATAATGAGCAAGGAAGTCTCCTTCTCTGTCGGAGAGATCTTTCTGCTTAGAGCTCCTAGACACCAGTCTAAGAAGTTAAAAACTTCGAAGGCTCTAAAGATACCTTTCAAAAGGTGGTCCAGGTCCGAAGATGACCAACATATCTTTGAGCGTCTCATGGCAAGGCGGCGGGGAGAGTCTACAAGACTTGAGAAGTCGCCCTGGGCAGAGGCAGGAACTCCCAAGCCGAGAACTTCTCCCGTGGCATACCAGACGCTCGATCTAGAAGAGAGTCTAGCAGGGGGAAACGTAAAAGCTGTCTTCCCTAAACTCTTCTTGGACTGCAGCCATTCTCCTATCACCCGCAAAGCTCTCTTGGACGAGCGTGCGAGGACGAGTCTAGTAAAGGCAGGAGTGGTTGACGGCATGCCTAACACAAACTCTGACGGAGGAGAACGCGGAGCCACAGAAACAAACTGGTCCGGAAACATCTCTTTAAAAAGGGCCAAAACTTTCCTAAAGTCCAAAGAGAGTTGCGTAGACTTAGGCTCGTCCAGTTCTGAATGCGGTTCATCTACGTGTGCAGCCACATCATCATCAGAAAGTCCCTCATCCGATAACTGATGAGGGAACGGCAACGGAGTGGGTAACGGCTGGTTAGCTGAGTCCGGTCGCACGGGTGCATGCGTGATTGAGCCGGACGCAACGTCATGGAACTGCTGCCCAGTCTGTGAGCTGGCAACAACCATAGCAGCGCGGGGACGCACAGCGTCTACTCCAGACTGTCTGGACTGATGTGGGTGAGCAGTGGCAACCACACTGGGTTGCGGAGGATGACGCACCGCGTCAAAACAAAACAACTGACGGTTGTTGAACCTCACGAACGTCAACTGAGACCTCCGTGCGTCGCTGAACGTCAACATGCGGCTGGCAGATCACACTGGAACGCATGGGTGGCGGAACTCTCAACTGGTGTGCGTGAGAAGGTTACCTCAGCGTCCACAGGACGCACAACCGATCGTGTGGGCGGTTGTAGGCAAGGAGCTGCACTAGCTGGTGCGGCAGCAACCTTCTCCGCACGAAAGTCCTGCATAAGAGACGTTAGTTTAGACTGCATGTCTTGCAGTAGAGACCACTTAGGGTCTACAGGAGCAGGTGCGGCGACAGACGGTGTAACTGTCTGAAGCGGTACCGCTTTGCCTCTCTTAGGCGGTGAGCAGTCATCGGATGACGGCAGCGAGTCCGAACTGACCCAGTGGCTACAACTGGGCCGTTGGACTTGTGCGGAAGGGACCGACTTGCGCTTTAACGGTCGTGAGACCTTGGTCCAGGGTTTCTTGCGAGAAACACCTTCCGAAGACGAGGTATAAATGGGCTCTCTCGTCTTAGTTAGGCAGGGGCGATCTTGGGTAGATACGCCCGATACCACGGAGGGAACGTCTGTTCGCTGATTAAAGCCTCTCGAACCCATTTGTCGTACGACATTGCTTCTCCCCTGGACTTGGGAGCTTGCAAGAGGTCCCGGACTAGGAGGACGACAGGCACGAACAGACGAACCCTCAAGCGCAACACTATCCACAACACTATCACTCGGCACTTTAACACTTCCCACTGCACTTTTGCACTTCAGCTCCTTCACATCCGCCATGAGCTGATTACGGTCACTAGCAAGGGACTCAACTCTCTCACCCAGAGGCTGGATGGCACGCATCATATCAGCCATCGAAGGTTCCTGAGTGCCAGGAGGGGGGTTAGGAGCAACCACTACAGGGGAAGGAATAGGTTGTGGGGCATGAGGAGAGGATATATCAACAGAACGAGAAGAACTTCTCCTAACTCTATCTCTCTCTAGCCTACGTGTATACTTTTGGAATTCGATAAAATCAAATTCCGAAAGCCCAACGCACTCCTCACACCGATCTTCCAATTGACAGGTTTTATCCCGACAATTTGAACAAACAGTGTGAGGGTCGATAGAAGCCTTCGGAAGAAGCCTTGAACAGTCCCTAGCATTGCACTTCCTAAATTTTGGGACTTGTGAAGGGTCAGCCATTTTGAATTGGTCAAAGGGGAATTCAAAAAACTATCAAAAAGTCATCAACAAAGAATCCGTTATCAAAAAGAGTTCAAGGATTTGTGTGAAGAGAAACCCTGCACAGCGAAAGCTCAAAACTAGAATAATGTACTTCACCAATTAGTTGTGAAAAAAACTCCAGTTTAGCAACAGCGAGCAAGTACGTCTTGTCGGTAGCACGACAGAGAGAAAATTGAGTCTTTGTTTACACTGAGAACTGGGTATCTGGTCGACAGATGGCGCTGTGGGGCACACCCGCAACCTGTGTAGCGATCGCTGGCGAGTTTTACCTTAGAGTTTTCTGTCGAGCAACAGAGTTGCAGCTATATAATCACCGGCTAAGTTAAATATTGAAAAATATGATTATATATCTGGTATCATGCAAGTTCCTTTTTTGAGAAACCAAATAACGATAGACTAACCTTCCTGCATATGCAGGTGATGCTATTCTCTGGGATTGCTGAATCCCTAAATAGAGATCTAGCTAAAATCAGTGGATGGTGGAAACTGGGAGTAAAAAATCTTTAAATGAGGTCTCCAAAATCGTTCCCGGGGGTAACGTGTCCAACTAGTTGGAATTTGACGTCCACCCACCTAGAGGCTAGTCTATAGTAAAGAATGAAGGTTTGTATTTATGCTGAAATTAATGACTAATTTGGAAATAATTTGTATATTTCCTAATTATACAAACCAGAGTTCTTTACACATACTTGTCCTTCCATCACCTTCCCCTTAGAAGCCCTGCCTGCAATCAAAACTGGAGGAGCTCGCTGGGCGAGTGTGTGAGCAGGGAGGGTGGTTTAGCCACACTAACTACCAGAGGGTTGTTGACACCTCACTGGAAGGTATTATGGCAAAATCTGCCTCGTGCTGAAACATATATCCTTGGTAAAGAACTCAGGTTTGTATAGTTAGGAAAAAATAAAAATTACTTCCAAATTTGCCCTTAGTAAGGCTTACGACGAACTAAAAACCTCCTTCTGATGACATAAGAAACTTATTTCCACCCTTGAGAGAGATGGAGCACGCTTTGATATTAATTTTTAAAAGGTGTAAGAACTTGTTTTATAATTCTATATAGGCCTAATCTGTAAACATTAGAGAAAGAGAGAGAAGTAACATTTAAATTTAGTTTACAAGAGAGAGAGAGAGAGAGAGAGAGACTTATATAAATTTAGTTTATTAGACTAATATGTTCGTTTGTTCTTTTACGTGACACTATGTACTGGATAATTCCAGGTTTTAGTATTTCAGGGGGCTTGGAAATAGGGAATTCACTTTTACGTGACAAATTCTGCATAGAATGTCAATAAATGGAAATAATTACCATAGGCTAACTTTTACTCTTGAAAACGATGGATAATAAAAATATGAAATATATATCTAAGACATGAAAATTATATTTATTAGAAATAATAGTTGAGCAAATAAGGAATGAAATAAGAAAAAAGTTTTGTCATATTTACAGCTACAGAGTTACGAATGCACTGTCAAATACTGTGTTGAATACTAATAACTGGAAATAGTTACAGTAAGCTAACTAACTACTCATGAAAACAATGGACAAAATTAGTATGAATTATATTATATTTTGTAGAAATGATAGTTGAGGAAATAAGGAAAAAATAAATCTTGCCTATCATCGTCTTTACAGCTATCAGGGTTACAAATGTGATAAGTGGTATGATAATGAAGAAATTTCCCAAGACAGTAAATATGTAGTAATTCCGAAATTTATAAAAATATATGGGAAAGATTTATTTATAAGGACTGAGACATTTTCATGTAATTATAGTATGGAGATAATTTGAGTATAGATATGTTTGTGATGGAATTTGACGAAACTTATACAACTTATTACTAGTATCACAAGTATTTCAGTTGGTGGTTGGGCAAGATGTGAAGATAGCTACTCTTAGAGTAATTAATCACGTAGGGAATGTAGCCATTGGCTACAGAGAGTGGCATGATTATGCATGGTAATATAAAAATTCCACTAGAATGGCCCGTACACAATAAGAAATAAAGGGTAGGATCCCAAAGTCCTTGTTGGTTGGCTAAAGAAAGAATATGGAGGGGCCAAAATCAAGGAGGGAAGTAGTTTTTTTAGTAGAATATCCTAGGTGTGATGTACGACCTTGTGTTGTATTCTTGTAAAATACATAAATTATTTTAACTTCCATATAGTTTGTATTTGTAATGATGTATCAGATGTGTTTTAACGTTCATTGAACATTATCATGGCAAAGATGTCACGTTATGCGTCAGTTTTATCAAAATCCTGTGTCGGAGCCAGAGTATGGCGAGTAATTTATTTTGTTTTCATTCTTTAACCTCTTTAAGCACTTGTTTCCCTTCGGGATCCATCTAGTGGAGCTACTGCAGTAACACTGGTCGCAGGTAAGTGGTCCCACTTTCATCAATCGCCTGCACTGTTGACCATATAAGGCTAGGGTATACATTGCCCTTAAAACCACCCTCCTCTTCTGGGAGGGAATGACTGAGATCACCCAGTGACCATTTCCGCAAGACTATGCTAGCCAGTTTGAGAACCTGGTATGGCAGATACTTTTTACATACTGGCAGCAGAGATGGAGTACCCACACTATCTAGGTAGAGTGAAGCATGTTCATCCACCTCTCTGGTCTCCCGTTGGAGACTTGGGTGGTCACAAGTTGAGTAGTGGTCCGTTTTGCCAGCTCTTTTATAGGTTCCAAGAGAGGCTTAGCTGGGGACCAAAGCGATCAAATCTATCCATCCAGAGCACTTTTTAGCAGATCACAAAGTTTCTCCCCTACCTCTGTCAAAAATGTTTCTCGGTAGGTTTTGTATCACTCCTCCTCGTGCTCTAAATACCGTAAGCTTCTAGCAGTTTTCCCTCAACATAGTCTTCTATCTTTTCTGCATCAGCAAGTGTTTCAGACTCTTCATGTCAAATAAGTCAACACAACAAGTTGCCTGGTGTCACATTCCTTCTGTGATGCTGGTTTGCAGATGTGACTGGTCATTGTATAACTCTTAAGCCTATTATGTCAGTAACCTTGTGGTTTACATGTTGGCATATTTGGAGCTTAATGTGGAGTTTAAAGGTGTCTGATCACCTTTGGCTCTGTACCTTAAGAATGTGGCTCACAGGCCCTTGGGTCTTGAGGTTGTTACTCAGTAGCTGTTTAACACTCCAAGCTCCCTCACAGGACTTGGTATGGATTGGGCATAAGTTTAGAGGGGAGGTGGAATCAATATTTTACCGCCTTCTTGTTCTCAAGAGAATGCTGCAACTGTTACAAACTGGTTGTACTTCTAATGCTGGTGAGTTACACGACAGATCACCTTTCAAACTACGTCTGCCAAGAAGGAACTCCATCCTCCTGGCAATGTGTAGGATGGGTTGGTTACTTGCCAAACATTTCTCTTGATGTGCCTCGTTTGGCATTGCTGATGCTATTTTCTTGTTAGATATGTAAAAGGAAGCTAATTTTAGGACAGAAAACCTGAGGCCCTAATAGCTTTTACTTTCCTATGATTAGCTGTTAGGTGTCATTGGAGTCATCTTCCGTGCTTTTGTACAAAACCAGGAAGGATGATATGTCCAAAGAAGAAAGTTACCATCCAGTTTGATTCTAGGAGACTTCCTCCCATCAATGAGTGACTAACAGTTTTAAAGGACAAGAGATTTGTGTAGATGTAAGAATAAAAAATATTTAAAATAGTTTGTAATTTTCCTAGCTATACAAAACCATGTACTGTACTTTTAATTAATCCGATCAGCTCCCCTCTCAGTCCTTGGCTCAAGGACAAAAGTGGTTATTCTGGACTAGTGGTACAAGTTTAGATATCTTAACCTGCTTAATATGCAACCAGGTAGCTAGCAATTTAGATCAGTATAATTAGAAGAGATTTTATAAGACATTTTGTATTTTCCTAGGCAGAGATATAGTTTTTCAAGATAAGAGCATATTTTCTAGAAAAAATTAATGTAACAAAGTGGATTTCAAGGTTCTGTTGTTGTTAGCTTAGGGATATATTTACCTGTTTGCTTTACTGAACAAATTTTAAAAAGGAGTACTTTTCGTAAGCCTGTAGAAAAAAATATTTTCAAGGTTGTGTTGCTAAACAAATTTTTTTTTCTTTTCCAGGAACTAAATGATACTGATCGGGGGGAAGGTGGTTTTGGTTCAACAGGTAATCAGTAGAATAGAATTTATATTAAAAAAGGCTGTGAAAAAGTGTTTATTCTTAACCTGTACTACTCTATGCTTATGATAAACTGCCGAGACATTTATAGATGTCGAGTATATTGAATGTAATGATTTCTTAAAAGTTGAAAGTGCTTGCAAAAATTATTTTTCAAAATTAAGTAGCTGCTCTAGGCACAAAACTCCAGTAATTTGAAGTTTCTGTAACAAAAACATCTTTGTTCTTACGCAGATACAACCATTGTCTTGTAATAGGATCGTCATTCTATAGTCCATTTCTTTTAGCGAAGCATATTTGCACCGACTCGCAGCGGTGCCCTTTTAGCTCAGAAAAGTTTCCTGATCGCTGATTGGTAGGACAAGATAATTCTAACCAATCAGCGAGCAGGAAACTCTTTCCGAGCTAAAAAGGGCACCTTTGCGAGTTGGTGCAAATCTGCCTCGCTAAAAGAAATGGACTATAGTGAAGCTGGAACTCTGCTGGGTGGTAGGGAAGGTCCCCCCTCTCAGCCCACTGAACCCCACTTAGACTTGCATCACTAAGCAATACAGACTCGTTATCCATAATTTTCTTTTTCTAAGTACAGTGTGTTTGGTTGTGATTTAAAGTGAAATGGATAAACATTGTGTATAAATGGTGTCTGGCACTAAGTGCAGCACCTTTACAAGCACGATCAATGTAGATCCTCATTCTTTGTGTCCTTGCAAGGGTCATGACTGCTTGCACAAAACTACTCTTTATTACACTCAATAATGAAACCAAGTAGGTAATAATGACAAACCTGTACTTGAGTATTTCAATAAAAAGAATCATCATCATCATTTCAGCCTTCAAAAGTCCTTTGTTGGATGTAGGCCTTCCCCAGGTTTCTCCACAGACTTTTATCGCAAGCTATTCTGTGCCACTGTTGCTTATGTTGGTCTAAGTCATCTCGCCAGCGGGTTTTTTGTCTTCCTCGGTTTCTTGTGTATCCTCGGGGTGTCCAGAAGGTTGTTCGTGATGACCATCGGTTGTCTGTCATCCTGGCAATGTGCTCTGCCCAGTTCCATTTGAGCTTGCTAATGGTTTCAAGGATATCCATTACTTTAGATTTTTGACGTATCCATTTACCTGTTTTTCTATCCTTCCATGTTAGATTTAGCATAATTCTCTCATGTGCCCTCTGCATTGTTCGTAATTCAAGGGAAAGTTTTTTTGTTAGATTCCAAGTTTCGGCCCCATAGGTGACAGTGGGGAGGATACACTGATCATAGACTTTCCTTTTTAAGATGATAGGAATCTTCTTATTTTTAACACTACTGGCTCTTCCAAATGCTTGCCAACCGAGGGTTATTCTTCTTTTTATTTCGCTCTCTTTACAGGCGTCAGGTAGAGAGATTCGTTGCCCTAGGTAGATGTAGTGGTCCACTTCCTCAATTTGTTGGTTTTCAATTTCAAGTATGTCATCTGCATTTCCAGTATATTTATTGCTCATGACTTTGGTCTTTTGGAAGTTCATGTGGAGGCCAATTGATTTGCAGATAACTATGTGGCGTGTTAAGAATATGTCCCCTGTTATTATGCGATATCCTAAAGGGCAACCTTGAGGGTACTCGCGCCAGAAGTTAGAATTTTGGAGACCTTTAGTTTAATTCTCTGGGAATATCCACTGTAGTCAAATATAACCTTAGGAAGCTACTAAAGGAACCTTCCATCAGGACGACATGGCCTGAGCCCAAAAATACTGTATATATACATACACATACCAAGGCACTTTCACCAATTTTGGGGGGTAGCCAACATCAAAAACTTGAAAAAAGGGACCTTTCCTCTCTACATTCCTCCCAGCCTGACAAGGGACTCAACCAAGTTTGGCTGGTACTGCTAGGGTGTCACAGCCCACTCTTTCCTGTTATCCACCATAGATGAAGCTTCATAACACTGAATCCCCTATTGCTGCTACATCCGCTGGCATCCAAGGCGACCGTAGGAAGCAGCAGAGCTTACTGGAAATGCGTCGCAATCGCTCGCCATTCGTTCCTATTTCTAGCATGCTCTCTTGCCACTCTCACATCTATCCTTCTATGACACAGAGCTTTCTTCACTCCATCCATCCATCTCATCAACACTTGCATTCATCACCTTCTTTAGCAGACAGCCATTTTCCATTATCTCAACATGGCCAAACCACCTCAACACATTCATATCCACTCTAGCTGCTAACTCATTTCTTACACCCGTTCTCACCCTCACTACTTTGTTCCTAACCCTATTTTCTCGAGATACACCAGCCATACTCCTTAGACACTTCATCTCAAACACATTCAATTTTTCTCTTCGTCACTTTCATTCCCCACAACTCCGATCCATACATCACAGTTGGTACAATAACTTTCTTATACAGAACTCTCTTTACACTCATGCCCAACTCTCTATTCTTTACCACTTCCCTCACTACCCCCAACACTTCGCATCCTTCATTCACTCTCTGACGTACATCTGCTTCCACTCCACCATTTGCTGCAACAACAGGGCCAAATTACTTAACTGATCCACCTCCTCAAGTAGCTCTCCATTCAAAATGACATTCGACCTCGCACCACCTTCCCTTCCCGTACATCTCATAACCTGACTCTTACCCACATTAACTCTCAACTTCCTTCTCTCACACACCCTTCCAAATTGTCACTAATCGGCCAAGCTTCTCTTCCGTGTCTGCAACCAGTACAGTATCATCCGCAAACAACAACTGATATACCTCCCATTCATGATCATTCTCGTCTACCAGTTTCAATCCTCGTCCAAACACTCGAGCATTCACCTCTCTCACCACACCATCCACATACGAGTTAAATATCCATGGCGATATCACACATCCCTGTCTCAGCCCCACTCTCACCGGAAACCAATCGCTCACTTCATTTCCTATCCTAACACACGCTTTACTGCCTTCGTAGAAACTTTTCACTGCTTGCAACAACCTTCCACCAATTCCATATAACCTCATCACATTCCACATCGCTTCCCTGTCAACTCTATCATACACTTTCTCCAGATCCCTAAACGCAACATACACCTCTTTACCTTTTGCTAAATATTTCGCTCATATCTGCCCAACTGTAAAAATCTGATTCATACATCCCCAACCTCTTCTAAAACCACCCTGTACTTCCATGATATATATATATATATATATATATATATATATATATATATATATATATATATATATATATATATATATATATATACATATATATATATATATATATATATATATATATATATATATATACATACATATATAAATATATATATATATATATATATATATATATATATATATATATATATATATATATATATATATTATTATTATTATTATTACTTACTAAGCTACAACCCTAGTTGGAAAAGCAGTATGCTATAAGCCCTGGGGCTCCAACAGGGAAAATAGCTCAGTGAGGAAAGGAAAAAAGGAAAATAAAATATTCTAAGAAGAGTAACCACAATAAATATCTCATATAAACTATAAAAACTTTAACAAAACAAAAGGAAGAGAAATAAGATAGGAGAGTGTGCTCGAGTGTACCCTCAAGCAAGAGAACTCTAACCCAAGACAGTGAAAGGCCATGGTACAGAGGCTATGGCACTACCCAAGACTATAGAACAGTGGTTTGATTTTGGAGTGTCCTTCTCCTAGAAGAGCTGCTTACCATAGCTAAAGAGTCTCTTCTACCCTTACCAAGAGGAAAGTGGCACTGAACAATTACAGTGCAATAACCCCTTGGGTGATGAAGAGTTGTTTGGTAATCTGTGTTGTCAGGTGTATGAGGATAGAGGAGAATATGAGAAGAATATGCCAGACTATTCAGTGTGTATGTAGGCAAAGGGAAAATGAACCGTAACCAGAGAGGAGGATCCAATGTAGTACTGTCTGGCCAGTCAAAAGACCCCATAACTCTCTAGCGGTAGTATCTCAACTATATATATAAATACATACATACACCAATAATGGGGGACCTCCTGGTGAGAACCCAGTGTTTTGGGTGGAGAAAACATACTGGGAAAATCGTATATAATGTATAATTTTACCTACTACAATGAAACCGAAATAAGTACAGTTTATGTAAACAGCTAAATATACCGAAGTCTACCTATCGTTGTAAAGAGAATGAATATCCTGCAAGGGCAATAAAGAAAACGTAAAAGGGTAACTAAAGTAAACCTTGCATTGAGTAAATAAATAAATGCCTGAAGATAATTCTTCACATATTTTTTTCTGTTGGTTTTTACCATGGAGGAATGATGTACTTAATACTTCCATTGGTGTTCACCAATAATGTTAAATCATAGCGTGACCAATATTAGATTCACCGTACTACTTACGGCGTCACAAATATATTGACATTGTAAGGACAGTGAGACAAGCGTCACCAACATCAACTGATAGTTTATTCATTGTTGTTGTTGTTGTTGGGGTATTAAAGCCAACACTTGTTGTTGGCACGGGCCTTTCCCTTGGTTGGCCCGTAGGTAGTTTATTCAAACATGCGTGGGAATATAATACAGGGTGCGGACGGAAAGGTAGCATGGCGTAGGCGCCAATTCAGCTTGAACTTCCCGCCAAAATATATGTGTTTTCTCACATGAACAAATACACGAATTGCAAGTAAACAGAAACATGTAATGAAATAATACATTTGTCAAATTGTAGCTCTGAGGGAGCGGAATACATAGATATAGGAAGCCACGGTGTGGCGAAAGGAGAATTTAAATAAATAGGCAATTTGTTAAATTTCTGGATGACGGAGGGAGCGGTGTCCTCACAGCATAATTTTTTTGGAAATTTTTGATACCCTTTGAAACCATTATTGGTTTTGAACGTAAACAATGACTATGACGAACAAAAATGAAGCAACCCATAGCTATAACTTTGAATGGTTTTCTGGTAAGACTTTAGCCGGGTCTTAAGGTAGTAGGTTGGCCACGACACCAGCCACCCGTTGAGGTACTACCGCTAGAGTGTTATTGGATCCTTTGACTGGCCAGACAGTCTTGCATTGGATCATCTCTCTGGTTATCATTATTATTATCATTAATTGTTAAGCTACAACCCTAGTTTGAAAAGCAGGATGCTATAAGCCCAGAGGCTCCAACAGGGAAAATAGCCCAGTGAGGAAAGGAAATAAGGAAACTACAAGAAAAGTAATTAAAAATTTAAATAGAATTTTTTAAGAACTGTAACAACATTAAAATAAACCTTTCATTAATAACCTATGAAAACTTATAAAAACAAGAGGAAGAGAAATACGACAGAATAGCGTGTCTGAGTATACCCTCAAGCAAGAGAACTCTACCCCACGACAGTGAAAGACCATGATACTACAGTAGGTTCATTTCGTTAACTTGGCAAATTCTCGTTTATCAGATTTGCCTTCCATAAATTGATATATATATATATATATATATATATATATATATATATATATATATATATATATATATATATATATATATATATATATATATATAGGCTATACATATATGTGTATATACATATATATACATAAATATATATATATATATATATATATATATATATATATATATATATATATATATACACATGTATATATATATATATATATATATATATATATATATATGCATGTATATATATATATATATATATATATATATGTGTGTGTGTGTGTGTGTGTGTGTGTGTGTGTGTGTGTGTGTTTGTAAATATATACTATCTGTTATCTGATTGATAAACATGGATGAACTCAGCACAGGACATAGTCACATTTTTTCCTGTTATATGGACAGTGTGCTGCATTGTCTCCTCTATTTCAGAAGACAAATTCATTTTATTGACCACATAGCAGGATTTAAACTTGAGCATGTGGTCATTGCCTTAAATTCTGCTGAATTCTATCTCAGATAACCTTAAAACTTTTCCAATTTCCTTATATTTGAAGCTAGTAAAACCGAGATTACCTTACAAATATCATTACATAAAAGTTACCCTGAAACGAAGCAAATTACCTCAAACTAAGGTAATTATATTGGAAGTTAATCATCCTATAACTGCAAATTACCTCAAACTAAGGGAATTACTTTAAAAGTTTAAACCCTGCTGCCCAGCCCTTTCCATAAAAAAAGAAAAAAAAATCCAATTGTCTATTCTCATGTCAAGAGTCAGTTTGAAAAAAATAAACTATTTGTGCCTGAAAGCATAAAAATCACGTGAGTTAGAGTTAATATAATAAATAACTCTTTGTTCAAAAAATATCTTAATCGTTTATCATGCGCAACAGACAGGATTAATTCCAAGGCAATGGGAATCAGCTCAATTCTCTACCGGTAAAGCGAACGCATAGTAGTCGAATGAAGAAAGTCGATGGTTATGTAATTATAGCTTTTATTCTCCCTTGCCGTAAGGTTGTCTTTTAAAAATTGGAGCAAACAAGTTATAGTTATGTTGTTGTAGGTTCGGCCTTCCTCTGTTTTAGAGTCCTTGGCTTGGCATAAGCGAAGCTTCCTCAGGCTTCCTTGCCGCTACACCGAACAGTTGGGTGGCTGGCGGTATAACCAGTGTACTGAAAACCTTAAGATTTGTGTAGTTGGTGAGTAAAGTACTCTACGTTGACTTTCACTTGTGAAAAAATTATTATAGTACTTTTATATTGTTTTATGTTTATTTGTGGTCTGTTGATACTTGATTGTTATTTCTGTATACACTAAATATATTTCTATTACCCATGTTTTAACATTTTGTTCATTTATACTTTCAGGCAAGGAAAAGTATGGGATCCCCTGTTTACCTGTGCGTCTTTAACTTAACTGGATAAGAATCTTTTATGGGAGATTTTACCTGCTAATCCTTGCATGCAGAACCACGCGTCTATAAATACACGAAGAGATTGAGTGATTGGTGATCACTGGAATCGGGTGAAGTATTTTACAGTCTGATCTAAAAGGTGAGCATTAATTTAGTTTTTCTTTTCAATTCCCCTAAGCAAGCCAGTCCTCCCCGGTTGGGGGCGGCGCCCCCAATTGTGGGAGGACGTTCCCTATAGCGCACGGTAGACCTTAAATTGAAGGTCTGCCGTGCGCTATAGGGAGGCTTGCTTTTACCCTTAGTTTTAAGTTTGGTGAGTATTCTATTTGTTTTTGTACTGTATTTAGGTTCTGCAATTAACTTAAAGCCTATTAATCTTAAATATTAAGTAGCTTTAACTCTGCTTTATACATTTCATTTTTTAAAGTTCATAACCTCAAATTTAAAATGTTTTATGTATGATCAGATAAGCTTTATTGAATTGTCAATTTTTATCATACTGTTACTTTTATTTTATATTTTAGGCTTTAAATATCGGCCATTTTATGTAGGGATATGAAACTTTAACTAGGAACCCTTTCTGATACTTTATTCTTTTCAGATTGGATGTCACGGCTTTGACATGATGATTCAAGGTCTACACTCGTTAAATCGATGAGTTTCCTCATTTAACGGTTTGGTCTTGTTGAAGATTATTACTGGAAACCGTGCGAAGATTTTCTATAAATACCTGGAGACTGTTGCTGGAAATCCTTCAAAGATATTTTATAAATAGCTGAACTGTTACTGGAGATCCTGCCTAGGTTTTCTAAATACCTGGAGACTGTTGCTGGAAATCCTTCAAAGATATTTTATAAATAGCTGAACTGTTACTGGAGATCCTGCCTAGATTTTCTAAATACCTGGAGACGGTTGCTGGAAATCCTGCTAAAATTGGATAAAGCTATCCAATGGATTTTTTTCTGAAATCCGGTTTCTACTGGAAGATTTGGCAAACTATAATTGTTAGAAATTCTGGTAAACAAGTTGATGGTAAGCTATAATGAAAAAAAAATAAAATAAATTTATTTAATGTTGTGGTGGTATTTCTATGACAATTAGAAGTAACGTTGGTAAATGAAATCCTGTATACGTTAGCCGTTGAAGATGGTTTTGTCTAATCTCGTCAAATAAACTTAAGTGGTTGTCCAATTTGCTCCATATTTAAACCATTACTGAAACTGAAATACATGTATATAAAATTCATTGGTACTGTTTTACTATTGGTTTATAAGTTTCAAAGTTTGTTTGGCATTGAATTTGGCCATTTTTCAAAACTAAAACTTCTATATGAAGGTTTTGTACTGTAATAAGGGAAACTGCATGGTGACCCCCTCAAAATATGAGAGGGGTTGTATGGAGACAAACAAGGTAATTTCATTGGAACTAAACTTTCAATGATTTCGAATGAGGAGCCTTACTGCTTTCTTGTTAACCAATAATTCACTGATTGAAAAATGGCTTGTTTTGCAGTAACCTGAACTAAACACTTTATGAATAAACTTTAGGTTTAACATAAAAGCTGGAGAACTGAATGTAGGTAGTTTAGTACTTAGTCTCAAGCGGAAGTGTAATGATGTGGCAGTACTCGTGAAAGCACTTGGAATAGCGATTGAAGTTAATACAAACATGCTTAGTGATATTGAGGGAAGTAACTCTCAATTATGTTGACCGAAATATATATTCAATCAAAATTTTTTTATAAACAATTCATCACCCTTGTTAGTGTTTTGTTAAACTAAAGTATTTCTTCGTTTATTCGAATTCTATTAAGATATTTCATGTTGGTAATAAGGAAATTTAAGGGTCTTTGGGGTCTTAGTGTTAACGATAGTAAAACATTATTTTTAGCTTTGTTTTTCTTGTTTGACAAATGGAAGACTGGCAAAGAAACTCTTTTTAAGTACAACGGACTGATGATCATATGAGCAATTTTGAATATTCGCATTGCTGAGATTTTAAATAAAACGAAGTTGTGCTTTTGTGATGTTCAGTAGAGTAGACCCAATTTTAAGGAAATTTAAATGTTCAATTTTGCGTCCATTTTAATTTTTCCCTGGACGTTTTACAGCGAGGTTAAAGCAGGTTGCCAGGTTGGCCTTTTTCAGGCCAAAAAATTCAAATTTGGCATTTTTAAACAAAATTGTTTGGCCGTTAGCAATATCGTATAAAGAAAGCTTGGCCTTAAATGTTATATTTTTGGCCATTTTTACTAATGGCTTGGTCTTTTAAAGCTACAGCTGATTAGTAGTTGGCCTTTTCTCAAAACTTGGTAACCCTGAGTTAAAGGCTAATTAATTAAACTTAGTCTTTGAGTCTTGGTAGTGAGGATGACTGAAATCTTCCTTAAGTTGAATAGCTTTAGATAAGGAGCTTCTTTTTGGGATGCAGAATGTTCAACGTAAGAGTTCGTACCTTTGGGGGGAATTTATTTTCACAATCTTTATAAAAGAGTTTTATGGCCTAACCGCTTCAGTAGAAATTAAACTACCACTACGGGCAGATACTTCTGCCGTTTAAGAATTATAAGGCTTCTAAAACTGACTTTTGTATTTTTTTTTCCAGAAAATTTAATAAAATAAAATAAGATTTAATTAGTTTCGAAAAACTAAAAGCTGTTTTTTTATGAATTTTCATTTTGTACAAAAATGTAGATTGTTTTAAAGGCCATTCTATATCATTAATTTATTTCGTATTGCAGAGAGCATTTAACTCTCTAGGTAATTTTTACCGTTTATTTTCATTTTAATATTCGTTACATACCAGAAAGTATATAAAGAAAACAGATTATAAGCAACTAAAATATTGATCGTAACCTTTTTTTCACTGATCATTCCAAAATTGACTTCATGTTTTTTTATATATATATTATAAAGAATAAGACACTGATGAATGTACAATGACATTAAGTCTCGAATGACGAATGTGATTATTGAGTAAATACTTTCTATATCATCATTACATCATCATCATCATCATCATCGTAGCTACAACTCTAGTAGGAAAAACTGAATGCTATCAGCCCAAGGGCTCCAACGGGGAAAGATATCCCAGTGAGGAAAGGAAATAAACTACACGAAAAGTGATAAACAATTAGAATATGATATTTTAAGAATACTATAACATGAAAACAAATCTTTTATATATAAACTACAAACAGAGATTGTCAGACTGTTCAACATAAAAACATTTGCTGCAAGTTAGAAGTTATGCTGATTAAATGATTTCTCTTCCTCTTGTTTTGTTAAAGTTTTTGTAGTTTATATAGGAAATATTTATTTTAATGCTGTTATTGTTCTTAAAATATTCAATTTTTCCTAGTTTCCTTTCCTCACTGAGCTATTTTTGCAGTTGGAGCCCCTGGGCTTATAGCATCCTGCTTTTCCATCTATGGTGGTAGCTTGGCAAATAATAATAATAATAATAATAATAATAATAATATCTTGGTAGGAGACCCTCCTTCAAACAGGTGGAGTTGAATACTATGGCTGCATCGGCAGAATTCAATTTCTTGTCCAAGTTTTTGATTCTACGGACAATTCTCTTTTCAGGGTTGCTACAAGAAATTGAATTATGCCGATGCAATAATAATAATAATAATAATAATAATAATAATAATAATAATAATAATAATAATAATAATAGTGACCTTGCTGACCAAATTCTATAGATTCATATTCAAATCCAGGTGTTCAAAATACTGCCAGGTACCTTAATAGCTACTGTACCATGGTCATCCACTGTCTTGGGTTAGAGTTCTCTTGCTTGAGGGTACAAGGGCCATGGTATTTCTATCTTGCTTCTCTTCATCTTGTTTTTATGAAGTTATATAGTTTATATATAATAGATCTCTAATGTTGTTAATCTTAAGATATTTTATTTTGATTATTATCACTTCTCGCAGCTTATTTCCTTGTTTCCTTTCCTCTGGGGGCGGGGGAGTTTTCCCCTATTGGAACCCTTGGGCTTATAGCATCATGTTTTTTTAAACTAGGGTTGTATTTAGCTAATAATAATAATAATAATAATAATAATATCGTGGTAGGAGACCCTCTTTTAGGCAGGTTGAGTTAAAAGTAATGGCTGCATCGGCAGAGTTTATTTTCTTATCCAATTTTTCTATTTTCCGGATAATTCTCTTCTCTAGAGCACTGCAATCAGCCAGCAGACTTGAAAAATTCATCAGTCGGGTGAATGACAAAAAAAAAAAAAAAAAAAAATTGGATAAAAAAAAAAAAAAAAAAAAAAAAAAAAAAAAAAATTGGATAAGAAAATAAACTCTGCCGATGCAGCCATTACTTTTAACTCAATAATAATAATAATAATAAATCAACACTATAGTCCATTTCTTTTAGCGATGCATATTTGCACCGACTCACGGCGGTGCCCTTTTAGCTCGGAAAAGTTTCCGGATCGCTGATTGGTTGGACAAGATAATTCTAACCAATCAGCGATCAGCAAACTTTTCCGAGCTGAAAGGGCACCGCCGCGAGTCGGTGCAAATATGCATCGCTAAAAGAAATGGACTATAGTAACAATGTTCTTGAAATTCAATTGTCAACATTGCTTTAAATATTATTCTTTTCTCGCTTCCTTATATATTTTTTTCCTTATTGGGTTGACCTTATCGAGTAAAATTAAAATCACGAGAACAAAATTTGAAAATTTACAATGTTTTAAAACTATACGATTTATGAATGGATTAAAAACAAAAATTGGAGAGAAAAAAGTACGAATATGGAGGTAAAAAATTTAAGAAAAATGGAGAAACTAGAAAAAGGGTTAACCAAAAAATTACTAAAATAAGGGTAAAGAAATTAATGAAAAAAATTGTGAAAACTAGAAAAAAGTGTAAGTTAACCAAAAGAAAGTATTTAAATAGAAGTAAAAAAAAAATAAAGAAAAATTTAAAAAAAAACTAGATAAAAGGAGTTCCAAAAAAAAAAGTACTAAATGGAGGTAAAAAAAAAAATTAAAAATTAAAAAGTAGATAAAAAGAGTTTAAGTTAACCAGAAAAAAATAAGAAAATAAAGAAAGTAAGAAAACTGGAAAATAAAATAAGAAAACTTTAATGATTTAACTTACGTGTGCCTCATTTCAAAGCCCTTAAATTTTCCACGAAATCTAAGGCTTATTGAATGACGTGTTTCGTAATATCTCTAGATAAGGAATAGGAAATTGCTGAGATATCGTTACTGGCCGATTCTTATAAGAAGGAGATTTAGGGAGAATTTTAAATGATAGGTTAAGCCGAAATATAATCTGGTTCACTGGGGACCCTTGTGGCATTAAAACGGGCGTGTTACTCCCGTAGAGTTTCCTTTTCGAAACTGAATACATTAAAAAGTTGGCGTTCAAATGATATTTTGGATTGTATATATATATATACATACATATATATATATATATATATATATATATATATATATATATATATACAGTATATATATATATACAGTATATATATACATATATATATATATATATATATATATATATATATATATATATATATACAGTATTATATATATATATATATATACAGTATATATATATATATATATATATATATATACAGTATATATATACAGTATATATATATATATATATATATATATATATATATATATATAGCAACTGTAATAATAATAATAGTAATAATAATAATAATAATAATAATAATAATAATAATAATAATAATAATAATAATAATAATAATAGTTGTAGAATCTGTTTTATTTTGCATAAGCACTTCCAGTCTCTTACCAAAGGAAATTATTCGAAAACATGCACACTATAGCTTTTCCACATAGCAATATATAATCTCATTTCATGTGGTAATATCACCTATAGACTTACCGTAGTCTGTGACCTGTCATTTAATCGTATATAAACATACTTTATTCCTATACCTTTCCATCTTTTAAGAGGCGTATTGGTATCTTCTCCATTCTCTTCTTCAACAAGTCTGTCCTAGGTTTGTTTAATGGTATGAAGAAAGAAACAATACTAAAATGGATAGCAAAATGTTAACTTCGCCAAAGAAAATGTCCTTAATAATGGTGCGAGGTTGGGATCAGTTTTATGAAGAAACAATATCAAAACTGATTTCAAAATATCAATTTTGCCAATAAACTGTTCTAGATAATGCCACGAGGTTGACATCGGTTTTATGGAGAAAGAAACTATACTATAATCGTTAGCAAAATATTACTTCTCGGTGTGTGAGGAGATATTTTCGGATCTTTTGAAACGCTAATCATAGCTTGATTAACCCTTTCACCCCCGGGGTTTTTGGAAATTTCCAACCCTTATTTTTTTCCCAGCACATTTTGCAGTATATTTTTTTAAAAATTGCTCTAACAGCCTTATTTTTGTCATAGAGAGGTCAGGTTGGTCTCATTCTCTTGGAAAATGCCTGAATTTTCTCAAAAAATTATCAAAAAATATGAAAAACAAATTTTTATAGCATATTTTTGGAAGGACGTACCGGTACGTCCATGGGGGTAAAGGGATGGCTTTTATGAAACGTACCAGTATGTCCTTTGGGGTAAAAGGATCTTCCTCGTCATCATCAGTGCGGATTGCCTTATTACTTGTAAAATGTAAATCATAACTTGAAAAAGTAACTTGTGATTCTACCACGATATGACTCTTTATATTCGTCCTCTTCAAGATGGTTCGTGTAAGTTACGTAAGCTCTATTAACTACTGAATTCGGTATTTGTTTACAAGTCTACGTTTCCATATACTGCCAAAATAATTGATAATGCAGTATATTAAATATTTGTTTCCACATTGCTTGAAATATACATTATGCAAAGCTTTGCTTTCATCTATTACTTTTTCATAATTAAAAACAATTCGCTCACTCCGCAAAGCTTCTTATTATTGTAATTTTCAAGCATAATTTACCTATAACATAAATAGATTTATAATGAGATTCTGAACCTGTACTTTTATGCCATTCTACATTGAAATCAGTTGGGATAACACCATGCTATCATAAATAGATGAGAGTAAAATACAAGAGAGATGAAATAGAATTAGCTATGTTCAAAATAATAATAGAAAAAATAAGTTGGCAACTATTGTGGTCAGTTTGGGCATTTTAAATTCTTCCAAAGGCATAACCCATTTATGTATGCAACCAGATCCCTACTGCTAGGATTTTGCAACATACCTACACTTATGTTTAGTTTCATTAACTGTCGTAATTTTGGGCATGAAAATAAATGTTCAGTAGTATTTTCTTCATCTTTGCCGTATGATCCATATCTCTTACAACACCTCAGGTATCCTTAACTCTCTGTCTCCTATCAATAGTTAATTTCCTTATTTCCTTTCCTCACAGGGCTATTTTCCTTGCTGGAGCTCTTGGGCTTATAGCATCATGCTTTTCCAAATAGGGCTGTAGCTTGGCAAGTAATAATAATAATAATAATAATAATAATAATAATAATAATAATAATAATAGCTTATTCAATTTAGAGAGCAAATATGTAAAGTAACTATATTAGGGCTATTTTCCTGTTGGAGCCCTTTAGGCTTATAGATCCTGCTTTTCCAAATAGAGTTGTAGCTTAGCAAGTAATAATAATAATAATAATAATAATAATAATAATAATAATAATAATAATAATAATAATAATAATAAGAGCGTATGCAATTTAGGGAGCAAATGTGTAAAGTAACTATATTAGGGCTATTTTCCTGTTGGAGCCCTTGG
>NC_090725.1:12198336-12203336 GCF_036898095.1 Palaemon carinicauda | reverse complement strand
GGTCAAATGAAAACAAAATGGTTTGCTTTCTTCTTACTATAGTTCATTTTATAATTAATTTACAAATGAAATCATTGGACTGATCATCATTTTTTTTCCATTATTCAAATATAAGAAGAAAGAACAATGCACAGGAGAACAAATATAAAAGAAAAATATAATTTATTATGTGAATGGCTTTCAATATTCAACATAATTCTACTGGAACTTGCAAACATGTAAAGACAATTGCAGAAAGGATAACTTACCTTTGAGTGTCTGAATTCATGGCACCCTCTGTCTGTTCTGTCTGCTCTGTTCTGCTCCCGTTTCCAAACGAAGTTTGGGAATAGCTTCCTTCACAGGCTGATGATGGACGGGTAGACGACACAGAAGAAGAGGAAGAGGATAAATAAGCAGAAGGGGATGTGGAGGAAGAAGTGGAAGCCAAATTGTTAGAAGAAGAGTGATAGTCTGACGCGAAAAAGGAAAAGTTGCAACAGTCCTCCGGATTTGGGAGATCGGAAGTGCAGAGACGTGGTGGCTGTGACGTCACAGGGTTAGGAGCTATCGGTGAGATAGTGACTTCAGAGGAAGAAGGTGGAGGAGAGGAGGCTTGAAGGGCGGCAGTATGGGTAGAATCAGGGACTAAAGATGACATTTGGCAAAGGAGGTCAAACGAGGGAGGCGGAGAAAGAGCAGGAGGAGGTAGCGAAGGAGGGGACATTTCAGAAGAAGGAGATACAGACTTGGACGACGAGGACAGTGAAATGGCCTCCGGGCGTGAAGGGGGAAGCTGAGAGGCACTGGCGGAAGAGTCCTCGTGAGGGGGTGGTCCCGTTGGAGGGACAGCTGGAGGGAGAGAAACAGCTGGCTGTGAAGTAATAGCTTGAGATGAACAGGGATGCAAGAAGGATGGGGATGTGGAGGAGTAAGGGGGGTTGGAGGGGGTAGGATTTGGTGGGAGGGAAGTAGTAGGATTTACTGAGCATGAGGAAGCAGTAGGATTTAATGAGCAGGAAGTTTCAGGATTTGGAGGGAAGGAAATAGTAGGATTAACTAAGCAGGAGGAGGTAGGATTTGATGCGAAGGAATAAGTAGGATTTATTGAGCAGGAAGAAGTAGGATTAACTGAGCAGGAGGATATATAGGTAAAACTGGTTGGATTGGAAGTAGATTTCCCCTGGGAAACAGGTTCGGCAGAGATGACTTGAGTCACTGGTGAATAAGACGTCCTTCCTTGACAAGATGCACTTTGACCCTGCGGAGGATTGCTAACAGATACATCCACCTGCGGCGTGACGTAAACAAAGGGCGGGATCAGGATACCGTAGTTACCCATCCATCCGGATCCCAAGGGCTGCACAGTCCCTGCAGAGGAAGTGGAAGGACCCATCCATCCGGATCCCAAGGGCTGCACAGTCCCTGCAGAGGAAGTGGAAGGACCCATCCATCCGGATCCCAAGGGCTGCACAGTCCCTGCAGAGGATGTGGAGGGCCCTGGAACAGGCGACGAAGGAAGGCCTGGAGCCGGCTCTGAAGGGGTCAAGCCGTATCTTCTGAATCGCCCTGATCTGAAGCTCTCAGGGGCGGCGCAGAACAAACGACTCGTGAGGAGGTGGTCCCCGATTCGCTTCCTCAGGCGGTCCGCCGAGAGGTTCCTCACGTAGGGGTGAGAACTGTCCTTCAGGTGCAGGAACACCTCGTTGAGAGATAAGTATCCTGAAGCAAAGGAGTAATTTTAGAAATAAATTATAATGTCAATGAACAAAATACAATGATGAACATTTTGAGAATTATTTAGCTATTTTCCCCTGATCCAAAATGCGTGTCTTATAATGCATTCAAAAGCTTAAGGTTTAAAGGTCGCTCATGAATGGCCTGATTGGTAACGTCTCTGTCTGGTGTTTGCCAGACTAGGGTTCGAGTCTCGCTCAGAGTCGTTAGTGCCATTAGTGTCTGCAACCTTACCATACTTGTGAGCTAAGTTTGGGGGGTTTGGGGGAGCCTATAGGTCTATCTGCTGAGTCACCAGCAGCCACTGTTTGGCCCTCCCTGGTCCTAGCTTGTGTGGAGAGGAGGCTTGGGCGCTGATCATATAATATATGGGCAGTCCCTAGGGCATTATCCTGATTGCTAGGGCAATATAACTGTCCCTTGCCTCTGCCATTCATGAGTGACCTTTAAACTTTTAAACCTTTAAAATGCAATGGACAGTGACAGTGTCCTAATTAACAGGACAATGCCCATTTGATCAGCGCCCAAGTTCCCCCTCTCCAACCTTGCTAGGACCAGGGAGAACCAGGACATGGATACTGATAACTCAGCAGGTATACCTTTAGCCTCCATAGCTCACAAGGATGGTGAGGTTGCAGAAACTACAAGAAACTACCGAGCTTGCAATAGTAGCATTTAATTATGTCTGTGCAATTATTTCCCCTATAAAGATAATGTTGTTAATTTATGATAATGTATTGCCTTCTTTTTATAACTAATAGATTTAACAGTAATGATAGTAATGTCATGAGAGCTAAGATATAAAAAAACAAAACAAAAATAATATAGAACCTTACCTGTGGGAGAGGTAGCAAGGGCTTCATAAATGAGGGCAGCGAGTGGCGATCTCGTTGAAGATTGCATCTTCCTTTTTGGAGGTTTTGGAGGAGCTGGACAGCAAAAAAAAAGAAAGAAAGAAAGAAAGAGAATTAGTTAAGGCGTCACAATCGCTTGAGGGAGAGAATCTCGTAGAATGATTTCACAGCCATCTCTCTCTCTCTCTCTCTCTCTCTCTCTCTCTCTCTCTCTCTCTCTCTCTCTCTCTCTCTCTCTCAGCTTCAAATCTACGTAAGATTAATCATGAAATGTTCAAGATTTATTATTTTTTCCGTCGAATGCAATATCTTTATATGTTAATACTGCAGTTACAACAGTGTCATTAATAGGATAAGTTACAACACTGTCATTAATAGAATAGGTTACACTACTGTCATAACCAAGATAAGTTACAACACTGTCATTACCAGGATAAATTACTACAACTTTGTCATTAACAGGATAAGTTACAACACTGTCATTAACAGGATAAGTTACAACACTGTAATGATCAGGATAAGTGACAGCACTGTCATCAACAGGATAAGTTAATAGGATTAGCTTCAACACTGTCATTGACAGGATAAGTTACAACACTGTAATTATCAGGATAAGTGACAGCACTGTCATCAACAGTATGAGTGACAGCACTGTCATCAACAGGATAAGTGACAGCACTGTCATCAACAGGATAAGTTAATAGGATTAGCTACAACACTGTCATTAGCAGGACAAGTGACAGCACTGTCATCAACAGGATAAGTTACAACACTGTCATTAACAGGATAAGTTACAACACTGTAATGATCAGGATAAGTGACAGCACTGTCATCAACAGGATAAGTTAATAGGATTAGCTACAACACTGTCATTAACAGGAGAGATTACAACGCTGTCATTAACAGGATAATGTCACGAGCTAACAATTGTGCTGATGCTCAAGTTTCGTATATAGATTATTTCCCTCAATCTCATTTTACCTATTGTTGTTATAACCAGTGTTGCTAAATGGGTTGGTTTAAAAATCCCCAACTCATGTTAAAAGATCCCCAAAACAACCCAAAAATCCCCATTTCCACAAAAATATTTTCTTCTGATCCTTTAGGCTTTACTAATATAGAAATTGTTAACTATACTTCATGTAAGTGCAAGCAAGCTAATTGCAACAATATAAAGATTTACTCATTTTTGTTTCTTCTTCATAGAAATTTGTACAAAATATCCCCACCAGATACCCAAAATCTCCAAATCTAGGGATAAATCTCCATAGCTGGCAACACTGGTTATAACCGTTCAAATCTCGTTTTCTTGTAGAGTTACTTTGCTCTAACTAAATTAATTTACAAGAACTTGTATTCATAAAACGAACTACTTGACTTACTCAGTTTATATATACCTAGACAATCACATCCTGTTCGTAATACTAGACAGGCAGTTAATTCTAATAGCCAGGCCTTCTCCATCATAAGGCTCAATACTACACAGTATTCTAGAAGTTTTATTCCAGCTGTTACCAAGTTGTGGAATGATCTTCCTAATCGGGTAGTTGAATCAGAAGAACTTCAAAAGTTCAAAGTTGCAGCAAATGTTTTTTTTTTTTTTTTTTTTTTTTTTTTTTTTTTTGTTAAACAGACTGACATAAGTCTTTTTATAGTTTATATATGACATATCTGTTTTAACGTTGTTACTTGTAGAAGGATTTATTGTTAATTTGTTCCCATCATTTATTTATTTCCTTATTTCTTTTCCTCACTGGCTATTTTCCCTGTTGGAGCCCTTGGTCTTATAGCATCTTGCTTTTCCAACTAGGGTTATAGCTTGGCTAATAATAATAATAATAATGATAATAATAATAATAAAATATAAAGTAAAAAGGATTAAGTTTAGATAGACTTGAATATATTTATTTCCTTATTTCCTTTCCTCACTGGGCTATTGTTCCCTGTTGGAGCCCTTGGGCGTATAGCCTCTTGCTTTTCCAACTAGGGTTGTAGCTTGGCTAGTAATAATAATAATAATAATAATAATAATAATAATAATAATAATAATAAAATATAAAGTAAAAAGGATTAAGTTTAGATAGATTTGAATATATTTATTTCCTTATTTCCTTTCCTCACTGGGCTATTGTTCCCTGTTGAAGCCTTTGGGCGTATAGCCTCTTGCTTTTCCAACTAGGGTTGTAGCATGGCTAGTAACAATAATAATAATAATAATAATAATAATAATAATAATGAAATATAAAGTAAAAAGAATTAAGTTTCGATAGATTTGAATATATTTATTTCCTTATTTCCTTTCCTCACTGGGCTATTGTTCCCTGTTGGACCCCTTGGGCGTATAGCATCTTGCTTTTCCAACTAAGGTTGTAGCTTGGCTAATAATAATAATAATAATAATAATAATAATAATAATAGTAATAATAATAG